>NC_061109.1:28225040-28352540 GCF_015104395.2 Macrobrachium nipponense | reverse complement strand
TTTCATGTGGGATGTGGATTTTATTTGAAAACCTTGCCTGTCTCCAAGCCTTCAATTTGCAGGAAATAATCAGCAGGATTTAATGGAGTTTCTTTTTTCATAGATGAAGGACGAAAACACTTTTCCAAAGCCGTAACTCTTAATATATCATCCAGGAAAGCACAGCTTTGTTAGGAATATTCATGATGAGAACATTTGCCAGAGTGAACAATTGACTTCTTTAGTGTAAAGTATTATTGTTATTATATTAGAGTGTGACTAATAAAGACATAAACCTGAATGCTGGCTTATGTTTCAGGTGCAGTGTGCCTATCATCATTTTTAATTGGTTTGATCTTCTGCACTGGAGCTGGAGAGTACTGGCTTGGTATGTTCGATGCCTTTGCTGGCTCTATGGGTTTAATCATCATTGCTTTCTTCGAGAGCATCGTCGTAGCCTATGTCTATGGGCACAAAAAATTCACAGATGATATTGAAAAGATGATTGGCATTAGACCAGGCTTGTACTGGCAAGCCACTTGGCGTTTCATTTCTCCACTCACCATAGCTGTTATTGTCGTTGCCTCAGTATACTATAGAAGTACTAATCCTCCTGATTATCCAGCTTGGAAAGCTGAGGAAGTAAGTATTTTCACATTTGATTTTATTAGTATTTATTATCTCGTTTTTTATTGGTTATTTTTGGAAATTGTAAAATCTGATCAAGCAAGAGCACATTAATTTAGGAGGAATCTCTAAATGATATGCTAATTTTCACTGCTCTTTAATATTTTCTTGGTTAATTAGTTCCCGTAAGGTGTTTTGTGTTAGCTTTGATGAAATACAATCAGTTTCATTTTGATGTAGTTGGTAGGTCAGACCCTGATATTTTGTAAGTAATGTGTCATGAGGTCTTTGCTGAAGTTCAATACTTTTTCATGGTTGCACTCCCCAAAAATATGCAACCATCATTTCTAAGCTCTACTCCTTCTTCTTTCCCAGTGAGCATTACCATAGAGGGTTTGCAACATCCATTCTGTATTTCATCTGAAAACACAATACTTTAATAGTTTTATGCAGGTTGCTTTGGAAATTTTATTGGTCATCATTATTGCAGTGTTGTCACTAAAATCATGAAGTTGACTTTCAATAAAGTCTTGTGAAGGAGTTCATCATAACTAACAATTAACTAACAGTAATTGTTGAGGGGTGAACCTTGTTCGGTTTTTTGGGAGTGGTATGTTATGTACAGATTAATGAATGTTGTTGATCTTCAGTGCTAATGTGCAGTTTATCTATAGTGTATGAACAGGCATTGTTAACACCCTTTACCTCAAGAATATCTGTACATAAGTTGTAACAGTTGGATTTGAGGCTTGTTGACATCCTTAAATATTTTATCATCTGTATCTTTTGCAAATTCTTTAAAAGCCTCTTCAAACTTGTCATTCTGCTGTTTTTAAGATAACTTCCTTGTATTCACAGTTTTCTGTGCACTGTTTATAGTTGACTCAGCAGTAATCATAACTATCTTGTTGTCATTATTTTCATTAATTATAGAATGCTCTATGGCATCATGATAACCAGAATGAGTTCATGTTCTCCTTTTGGGCCATGTCCCCATTATACAAAAAGCACTTGTTTTGTAGTCAAATCAACAGGTTGCCGTGCCTCAGTGGTGTGATTAGTATGGTCTTGGCTTGCCACCTCGGTGGCTGTGAGTTCGATTCTTAGGCATTCCATTGAGGTGTGAAAAATGTATATTTTTGGTGATTGAAGCTCACTCTCGACGTGGTTTGGAAGTCACATAAAGCCATTGGTCCCGTTGCTGAATAACCACTGGTTCCATGCAACATAAAAACACTATACAAACAAACAAACAATCAACATGTTGAAAGTTTGGCCATGATGTAATATTGGTGTCAGTGATCGGGATGTGGCTTCCTTTTGAAGGCCTTTCCAAAATCTGCTATGCATTATCTTTCCTTTTGCTTTATGGAAGTTTTGAAACTTGTATAACTTTTTGAACTTGCAATGCTATGCTATTCACTAGAAGATGAATTTTTACAAACACAGCATTGTTGTTTTTTTATATTTTGCTTATCTGCTACAGCAGCAGCCTGAGGACTTGAAAAGCAAAAAAAAAGAAACATCAATATGCAAATATTATCAATCAGTAAAGGGTTGACATTGTGTAATGATATCTATACCCAAAATTTTTGTTCAACAAACCAAATTTCACTATTGTAAATTTAATGATAGCATTAATTAAACTAGCTCAAAAATACTGTTCTTGCTCAGAAAGTTGGCCAACAATAGCTACTTTATATAGAAATTTTTGCTGTGACTAAATTATGAGAAATTTTCTATAACTGTTAACAGGATGAGTTTAAGGTTTTGATTTATATACATACACTGCCCATAAAATGTACAACAAACTTAAATGTAGAAAATATTGGAGGTTTAAGTATGAGTGAATAAGAATTTAGAGTTATTTTTACACTATGCCAACCAAATATAAAAATAGTTATTTCAAATTATTAATTTAGTTTTAGGATTGTAAAACCCTTCTTTTTCCATCATGATAGGTAATGAAAATTTATTGCTTTACTGAACATCCTAGTAATTAAAAAGAACCAGAATTTTATACAGAAAAATTTGATTTCTGATAAAGATAGGAATTATCAGCTGATATATGGAAAAAGATTTGACAAGATAGAAAAATACACTGTTAAAAAATCAACTGGTCATCTAAAGTGTAAGGTTAACTTTTAGAACTCATCCAAAGTGTAAGGTTAACTTTTAGAACCTTAAATGATGAAACGTTTTTGTTTTCTTGAGAAGTAATTGTCATATAATTACAGGGCTTTGCTGTAAAAGAACAATATCCTGGATGGGCTATGTTTGTGTGTTTGGTGTTACTCTTGAGTGGATTTCTTCCAATACCGATTGTTTACTTCATGAGACGTTGGCAGTGCATCCGATTTGATGCCAATATTCATGAGGCTTCCATCAAGAGAGTGGAAACCACTATTTCAACAACTGGCATGATCAAGGGAGAAGAGGTGAGTTGACACAATGTCAGAATCATTGTTTATAACTTGTGTTCAGCTGTTGACTTTTTACAATATTTGTTCCCCTTTATTTTATCCTGTTTGTGCATAAATGAGAGCTAATGTTATGGTATAACGTATTTTGTAATGAGTGTGTGTGTTTTTATTCCAATACATACAGGCCACAGCAGAGTATGTAATGTATGGTAGCTGGTTTGATTTAGTGACACCCTTCTTTGAAATAGTTTTCTTCCTCAGTTGATTTGCTGATGATATATTTTATAAGGTAATTGTGCTGGATTTTACTTTCCTGATGCATCAAGAGAGCAGCAGCAATTTACAGTTATCATTTTCATTTATCCTCAGCTTTTACAGCCTTTCAGTATCTGCTTCAACAGTTTTGAATGTATAAGGGCCTGTCACTATCATTCATATTTAAGAAAAGGAAGACTAAGTATTAGTGTGCTATGGACATGTTCATCATTCATCCATATTGTTTAAATCATAGCACTTATTTTCTGAAATAAAAGAAAGCATAAACACAACAATTCAGGAAAATTCCAGTCGGGTCAATTTTTTTTTTCTCACTACAGTGAAGAACATTGTTTTTGGTGGAATGTGAGGAGGAGCTGTTTGCCAATTTATATGTTAACTGATCTCTGATAAATCATCAAGTTCAAGAACATCCAGTTTTAATAGATTGATTAGGCATAAGTGTAAATATTTAAGCAAAGGTTTATTTCAGAGAGAATAATAGGGAGAATGCATTTCTATAGTGCATGTATGCTCTGAAAGGGGATTCCAGTTTAGGAACAGGTTACTGTGTTAAGCAAATCAGTTAATGGGAAAAGCACTTTCTCTGTTCAAAGTTACATATTTCCTTATTTCTGTGCAATGTCTCAGAAAAGAATGCTACCTGAGTTTTAATAATAGTAGTATTCATAGTAAATGAGAATATGGTAGGCACTTGTATAATTTGTTAAGTAAATCCTTTTTTAAGCAAATCATCCTCCACTTTCTGGACATAGTTAATACTCTTGTCTAGGTGCTATTGTAAAAAATTTCATTTTAAGGGCAAATCAGATTGCATCTAAGGTAAGTAATGGTGCAGGGGTGATAGCTAAATTTTTGAAGGTGTGAAAATAAGATACCATGGAATGCTTGACTGATAGACAGGCAAGAATAAAAATACATTCATTCTGATATTTGTATTTGTAAAATTAAATGAAGATATTTCAGGATATACAAAACAAGGAAAATCTTGTTTCAAGTATGTACTCTGATACATCAGTAAAAATATAATAATTTATTTTACAGTTGTCAACAAATGTGCACTGAATGTTTGGGGGAGATAATAAAACTTTTCATATCCAAAGGTTGACACTTATGAAGAACCAGACTTTTTTACGGTAAATTATGGATATATTTACCAGGACTTTGAATACTGTAAGGAATCTCAAACATGCATCTTCATATGCCCACATGAATTACTTAGCATGGTAATGCAAAGCTCAGTTGAAAGGTACCCAGTGTATGTATATGAAGGAATAGTATTGCTTTGTCATGGTGAGGGTGCACCAATAAATTTGATATGGTCCAATAAATATATTAATCTGCAAAGACTGCTTTTTAACTGGATTAGCTTGTAACTTACAAATGGGTTCTTTGGATCCATGATAATGTACAAAAACAGGTTTTGTATCTTAAGGGATTGTAATGTTGCAAGCAAGTCTAATCCAAATAAAATTTTTGCTAATACCGAGTTACAATGAGAAAAATTATGGCATGTCATCACATACTGATGCAGCTTAATTTTCTTTTTTTTTTACTTAAGCTATGTGAAATACTTATAAGATTTATAATAATAATGCAAATATCTAACTTCATAGTGAGGATTTGTTGATTTTTGAGTAAAATCTAAGATCCAATGTTTCTGGTAGGCTGTTGTGGCATTGCACAGTAGTTTTAGAAGGTTGCCACCAGTAGCTGGTAATGTTTAGGAAATATGTGCACTGTGCACTTATATGGTAAGTCTTTAAAGAAACAGTACTCTGAATGGAGAGTTGTGCTTATAAGTGGGTTTCAGTGTGTTGATTATACCATAAATGATAATTTTTAATTCACAATGGCATTGGCACTGGTATCCAGCTGATTTTCAGTTGACTATTTAATACCGTATGGCACCGGAGAACACACAAGGGCATATTTATTTGCTATAGTATTACACTTGATCAGTGTTTTTTGAAGGTGGAAATCATTAGCACTTAGTCTAGATCTGACAGAGGTTATTTAATAGCCCCCAATGAAAAAAAAGAGTCATTTTAAGGATAATGAAGATTTTCCTAGGAAGGATCCAGTACTACTGTATTATGATAACAGAAAGGAATTGGGGATAAATTGACTTGAACATCCATCCTGATGTTGCATGCACAATTGATACTCGATGCATAATCTCTTTCTTGCAGCCCATGCCTCGCACTGACACTTCAGATAGTGAATGGACACGTCTCTTCATTGATAGGGTAGACTCTTCCAACAGCCTTGATGACAATCTGTAAAGTGAGGTTGAGTTGTGTAGGGAAGCCATTGATAGATAATGCTATTCTTGATTTTCAATAACTTTAATCTTGGGTTGCCAAAAACATGAAACTGTGTCCATGTTGGTGAAGTGCCGAGATTACAGAGATTTCAGCCAATCCAATTATAACTTTTCTGTTAGTTATTGGACACAGGCATAAGCTGCTTCTCCTCACTACCCTCACCTAAGAAGGATGTTCAAATGATTGGCTGTTTTATGTAACTTGGTTCATCACGTGATTCGTGTGTGTAATTTGCTGAAAGTAGATGAGCCATTAATGTTATTTTATCTTTTGTAGTTGCGATTGCATTAGGGTAATGTAGTTATAGCTAATAATATTAATCATTTTTGCTCCATAGAAAGAATTCTTATCCCTTACTAACAAAATTTGTGCATAATTTGCTTCAAGTAGAGAGTATTAATTAAGGAAATGACCACCTGAATGAAGTCTTTACCCGATTGTCTCACTGTAACACATTTTTATACCATCCCTAGAACCAGACTTCTTCATAAAATAGGATGAAGTGTAAAAGTAAGTATGAGAAATAGTACCCAACAGCTGTGCAACAAACATACCTCTTAAGAACCAAAGAATGCATTTGGTTGCTTTAACTGCTTTCCTGATAAGCACACCAAGGTTGCATTTCGGAGGATTTCTTAAAATGAGTCCAGCCTCTGTTTCTGTATATTTTCTTTGCTTTCTGTGCTACTCATTTTCTGCACAGATAGACTATTGCATTGTCATAGATACACTCTTTGGCAGGTTCCCTTATGCTAGTCCTTGTGATCACTCCCCCTTCGTGCATTAATCTTTCACCCGGCACCTGATGGTTTCCTTGAACTTTTTATTTGTTTCCACACTGATCATTTATAGACACATTGTAACTGTTAATTCATAGATATAATATAGAATTTGTGTCTGCACTCTTTCTACAGATGAACATTAGCATAGCACACTGTA
This sequence comes from Macrobrachium nipponense, assembly GCF_015104395.2. NCBI lineage: Eukaryota > Metazoa > Arthropoda > Malacostraca > Decapoda > Palaemonidae > Macrobrachium > Macrobrachium nipponense. The sequence continues at coordinate 28,345,969 of NC_061109.1, read as the reverse complement.
TTGTCTTTGTTCTGAACAGACTTATTGATTGTATAGCAAAATGTTAGTGTACGTTTGTCCCATTATTTTTTTAATGGCTCTTGTGTAGCATCTAATTTCATTTGTACCCTTGTTAATAGTGTTTATGCTCTGTTCATACTTTTGTGTGCAGGGCACTATAGATATGTAAATGTCAGTATAGTTCATCTCTAATATTTCCTCATAGCAGTGCTTACTGTTTGGTATAACAGCTCATTTTATCCTTGCCTGCATCATCTAATAAGAGCTGAAATTTTCAGTATGATTATTTTTTCCGATCCCTGATTGTTTATGTTGTAGGTTCAGTGCTCTTTTTGTTTGTAATACAGGTACTCTTTGTTTTTTACGTGTAAAGGTAAAATATATATGCACTATATTAAAATGAGCTATTTGTTACTTTTGAAACTTAGGAGAAACTATTTAATGGTAGCATTCTTCATTGTATTACCCATTAGTATTTAAGAGTTCTTGAATTAAAAATTCCCTCTTCTCGTAGTGACCCTTAACCTCACAAGAGACTTGAATAGTGATAATTTATAGTTATTGACATATTGTACAATTGAGGTTTTACAGTAAAATCATATTGTATTTAGTTTTAGATTTGGGGAACACACTGGGCCTATATTTATTATTTCATAAGGTGTGCGCCTGCCAGATATTTGTAATCACATATGTATTGGCCTCTTTTCAGTTTACCTAACATAGGAAGAAGAATAACATGTCTCATTTCATTCAAATCTCTTTACTCACCTTTCATGAACTGCATGGATGTGACAGTTAGCAACTATACATAGCTACTGTTCTTCAAAGCTTTGCTATGCATCCCCTACCATGATTTGATAAGGGCATACTCCTTTATCCAACTTTCTATTTCTACTGAAAAACTTGGTCCAAAGTGAGAAGTTCGGCCTCCCAAACTTAAGTACAGTAATGAGCGCCTTTTGCAGCTGTGGCAATCTAGTCATACTGAATTTAATTTTCTATTGGCAGTCCCTGCACTCTTCTTGCTACATTGTTTTATGCACTGCCAGTTCTTCATTTCAGCATCCAGAAACTTGAAGGAATCAGTATGATTAAGTGGGTTGAATGTGTGTGAATTACTCTTAGCTGTTGGCAGGCAAATCAAAGCTCTATACATCCTTCCTTTGTATTCATCTTAAACTTTATAAAATGACTTGTAAATCAATGGTGTGCTCTTCTGTTAACCATGCATATCTTTGAACTCTCCTCAAGGTTTGTTCTTTCAGGGCTTGTTGACCCCAAACCATCACGAGGGTGGACAGTCGGGAGATCTGCAACACTTATATAACATACAACATTCATAATTGATAGACATCTTCTGAAAAAATGTTTTCAGACTTAGCATACTAACCTCTCACAATCATGAATCCTGGCAAACTGTGTAGATTGGGGAAGTGAAGTACATTTCATTAGCAGGATCTACTATTTGAGCATCATGATAATTTGCAATTTTAGCTGTGAAGCAGTGCACCAAAAGCCCCTTGTTTCTCTTGGGCAGTACAAAAATTTTTTCAATCACTGGAAAATGTATACCTTGGATGCACTGTACCCTTTAGAACTTCTCTCTTCCATAGAGACGTAGGTTCCCGTTGGCATCCTTTTCCAGAAGAACGCGGATTTGTCAAGATAGAGCATATGTTTAAGGTTGTATCAGCTTTCCACCATGCCCCCTTTTAAGCAGGTATGGCAATGGAGTTGCTCTTGCCACATCTATAATGTTTGGATTCATGTGGGTTTCTTATTCTCTGCAAGTGTATGTGGTTCTCAGACCTCAAAAGCCATTCATTGCTGGTATCAATTGGTCTCATTTCATTTGGTGATCGTTCTTCACCGTCACTCACCACTGCTGTCTTAGGTTGCCTCATCTCACAGGAATATTATTCTTGAAATGATGTGTAATTCACATTTGTCATTTAGTTTTCATTTGTCATCTTACAATAACCACTTAGCACTTAACAGCATAAAAACCAGCACTTATATTCGAAAAATCTTTGTTTATGGTTGAAAATTACAAATGAGCACACAAGTTGTTCTCACAAGTGTTTTCCTTTCACTTTTGCAATTGCTTTAGATTTCATTCGCAATGTACCACTTTCCTCCCCTTGCATTTTTTGCCGGAGGCTAAACGTTTTGTTTCTGACTGCCAACTTTGAACGAAGTTTCATTCAGTATATATATAAAAAAAAAGACGACTCATTTTACACAGCAAAAGAGCAGCTCATATACAAGACCTGAAATAGATCATGAAAGTATCACCTCATAATCTTTCACTTCTTAGTGTTAGTTTTGTGAAGTATACAAATGATCACTTTTGAAATGTTTTACTTTAGTAACCAACCACTCAAACTGCATGTCAGGCTGGAAAATTAGTTTTTTTTTTTTTTTTTTTATACTACATACTACTGAGAATCAAGTTTTTTATTTTGAGTAATGTACTTTTTGTATATCCGTAAGTTTTTGTGGGTGCTTTTGAATTACACTATTATGCTTAAATTTGCATAATTTATTCTCCACAGACAAGATTGTCATGAAGTTTGATTTTTCTTGAATCATATTCAGAGTGAATCTACCACAAAATAAATTACATTTATGAGGGGTACAGTTTCATGATCCCACATACAGTATAGTTTTTCATCTAATAAGCAGACACTACTTTTGAGCCTCTTCTTAATGAATACTTTGTATTCCTGAAAATAAGGTGTTTATATATCTAAAATCCCTTTATTAAAACAAAGGCTTGTGTAATCTCGGTTTCAGTTAACAATTCAAGAGCATACTCTATAGTAAAATCTGTCATGACACTTAAGCGTGAACATTCCATGATTGTTTATGTATAGCAAATAAATTCATACCTGGTTCTTGTTTAATATATACAGTAATGAAATGATCACAAGCAAGTTTGTTACCTAAGTAAGAAAGGAAGGCTGAAGTAAGAGTACATAAAAATTTTATTATCATCTGTAATTTTGTTATTGTATATACTACCTTATAAATTAGACGCAGATATCTGTCTATGTAAAGGTAAACTTTACAGGTCTAGAAATATCAGGATACATCAGGTTTCTTCATAGTAGAAACCTGTAGAAAAGTTTACAAAATATTGTATATCACTGTATTAGCCATAGTAGACTGTATGTAGCATTTTTGTTTTTACTCAGAAACTTGTCTTCAAGCTCCTGAACATTTCTGGGTTAAAAAAAAAAACTGCACCAGTTTTTTTAGGCTATATAGCTGAAACTCCTATTTGTAGTATATTTATTGTGCCTATACATGTATTCACTAATTTGGAAGTGGAATTGATGGTATTAGCTTTACATAAATATAAATGTCTGATGTGTGGCAATGATGGGGGGAGAGATGAAAAGTATAATAATTACAAAATTATAAAAAAAAAGGCTTAAAGTCTGTTCCCTTGTAGTTTATATATATATATATATATATATATATATATATATATATATATATATATATATATATATATATATATATATATATATATATATATATATATATATTGTGTGTGTGTGTGTGTGTGTGTGTGTATTCTATTAGCAGTAGTAGTGCTATTTGAATACTATCACATGCTCAGATTTATTTGTTGCTTTTGATTTATTCCAAAAATAATAATGGTAGTTTTTGCAATACAGCATACCTTGCATCAAATACTTGTTTTGAATGGAATGCTTCTTTTTAGCCATATATATTTATCTCAGTGCGCTAATATCTTTGAAGCGTGTTTTCTCATATTAACCCTTAAACGCCGAAGCGGTAAAAATAAAAAACTCCCCCGAATTCCGAAGCCGGTTTTGAGTGAGCGCGGAATCGGAAAAAATAATGTTTTCAAAAAATCACAGCGCGCTTAGTTTTGAAGATTAAGAGTTCATTTTTGGCTCCTTTTTTTGTCATTGCCTGAAGTATAGTATGCAATCATCAGAAATGAAAAATAATATCATTATCATATGTAAATAATGCGATATATGGTAGCGAAAAAAAAAAAATTCATACATAATTGTATTAAAATCACGCTGTGCAAAAAACGGTAAAAGCTAACGAGTTTCTTTTTTTTTTTGTTGTATTGTACACTACATTGCAATCATTTTGATATATAATACATTGTAAAACAATAAAAGCAACACCGGAAAAATATTATCACAAAACGATGTACGAATTCGTAACGTGCGAACGTAAAAAAATATTTTTTTCAAAAATTCACCGTAAATCTCAATATTGTTCTAGAGACTTCCAATTTGTTTCAAAATGAATAGAAATGATTGAATATTACGATACTGTAAGAGTTTTAGCTTACAATTGCGTTTTTCGACCATTTCGGTAGAGTCAAAGTTGACCGAACGTGGTTTTTTTTCTATTTATCGTTATTTATATGCAAATATTTCGAAAATGAGAAAAGCTACAACCTTCAAATATCTTTCATTTTATTTTACATGAAATTGCGCACATTTTCATATATAAAACTCTATGAAATGCCTAATATGAAACGGAGCAAATTTTCCGAGAATTCGATGTACGCAATTCGGAGATTTATGGCGGAGAATCCGCGCGCGGAGGGAAGGAAAGTTTTTTTCATAAATTCACCATAAATCGAAATATTGTGCTAGAGACTTCAAATTTGTTGCAAAATGAAGGTAAATGATTGAAAATTACTAAAATATAAGAGATTTAGCTTACAATTGCGTTTTTCGACCATTTCGGTAGAGTCAAGTTGACCGAATCGTGGTTTTTTTTTCTATTTATCGTGATTTATATGCAAATATTTTGAAAATGAGAAAAGCTACAAACTTCAATTATTTTTTGTTGTATTTCAAATGAAATTGCGCACATTTTCATATGTAAAACTTTATGTAACGGCTAATTTAAAATGGTGCAAACATTACCACAATCGCACATAACATTTTTTCAGAAGAGTTACCGCGCGGACGTAAGGAAAATTTAATATTTTTCATAAATTCACATAAATCGAAATATTGTGGCTAGAGACTTCCAATTTGTTACAAAATGAAGGTAAATGATTGAATATTACTAAAATATAAGAGTTTTAGCTTACAATTGCGTTTTTCGACCAAAATTGACCGAAGGTTTGAAAATTTGTCACTTATCATTTTTTATATGAAAATATTTCAAAACTGATAAAAGCTACAACCATGGATTGTTTTTAGTTGTATTGTGCATGAAATTGCGCACATTTCCATATATAAAACTTTATGTAACGGCTAATTTTAAAATGGTGCAAACATTACCACAATCGCATGTATGATTTTTTTCGGAAGAGTTACCGCGCGGACGTAAGGAAAATGTTTTTTCATAAATTCACCATAAATCGAAATATTGTGCTAGAGACTTCCAATTTGTTGCAAAATTAAGGTAAATAGTTGAATATTACTACAATATAAGCGTTTAAGCTTACAATTGCGTTTTTCGACCATTTCGGTAGAGTCAAAGTTGACCGAAGGTTGAAATTTTGGCACTTATCGTTATTTATATGGAAATATTTCAAAATTGATAAAAGTTACAATCATGACTATTTTTTTGTTGTATTGTGCATGAAATTGCGCACATTTTCATATATAATACTTCATGTAACGGATAATTTAAAACGGTGCAAAAATTATGTCAAAGTGACGAAATAATTTTTGAGATGTGTCACTGATACTTTTTAGTGCGATAAGAAAGAAATTCGCGCTTGCGCGCCTGCGTAACGATTGTAAACAAAACAACGCCTTGATCCGTGAACTCCCAGCATCCCCCAAGGCGCGTGATTCAAAAGTTTTCGGCTGGTAGGCCTATAAGTATTTTTCCGCGAATTTAAAAAAAAATTTTTTTGAGCCGACGTATGGTACGTCCATTCGGAAATCGGGGGAGATTTTGACTCGACGTTTAATACGTCCATTCGGCGTTTAAGGGTTAATATCTTTTATATTAGCGAGGGACAAACTTAAGGATACATCAGACTACTTTTGATAACACTAAATCAAATGGATTAAAGCTGCTGTTACCAAAGTAAACGCTATGTAAAATACCAATACATTTTTTCTGTATATAAGCTAACCAGTTTCACAAAAACAATATTTTATTTTACTGATAAACCATGTTAGGAATTTTTGCATAAGCTGGTGAGAAAGATTTTGAGATAAAATTTCCATTCTGTTCACTATGAATTTTTTCCTTATTGTGTGTATTATATAATTATATATATATATATATATATATATATATATATATTATATATATATAGTATATATATACCCTACATACATACATATATACATATATAAATATAATATATGTATATATGTGTATATATTATTAATATATTAATATATATATATATATATATATAATTAATATATATATATATATATATATATACTATATATATAATATATATATTATATATATATATATATATACACACATATACATACATACATACATACATACATACATACATACATACATACATACATACACTCACTCCACTGGTTGCAGGCCTCCATGGCTCTTTGCCACCTCTACAAGAAGCTTCCAATGACCATGGTCCTGTGCAACATCCCACCAATACCCCAGACCATCACTCCAAGCTTTGCCATGTCCCTTTTTATGTTATCAGACCATCTCATACGGGGTCTTACTGGAGGTCATCTGCCTTCTGGTTGTCCTCTAGTAATCTGGCTTATCAGTCTATCCTCATGAGCCCTGGCCACATGCCCTGCCCACCTCAGTCTGTGAGCCATAATTGTGCTTGTTATCAGGGTTACTTCTGTCATTTCCCTCAGTTATTATTATGCCTTTTTCTCCATTGCCCCATCTCCACATCAAAGACCAGTCCACATATCCTTCTCAAGAGTGCATTCTCAAACATTTCCAACCTTTGTTCCTGATCCTTTGTCAGCCTCCAGTTTTCACAACCATACGTTAACACGGTTTTAATAAGTTGTATAGGCCTTCACCTTTGTTCTCCTTGATAAGATATTGCTATTAAGAACTTTGGCTAAAGCTCAACTACATCTGGCTACCACTGCTATTCTTAGCTTTACCTCTTCCTTTACTTTATTTTCAGCTGTAACTGTTGATCCAAGGTATTTGAAATTCTCGACAGCTTCCAACTCCATTTTTCCACCCCTGGTGTTACCCAGTATCCTCTCTTGCCTTGAAACTTTCAAGATTTTGGTTTTAGCCTCATTTATTTCCAGGCCAACTTGATTTGCAGCTTCTCTAAAAATGCTTATTTTTCTATCCATTTCCTGGATGCTTTCATCACAGTCAATATCATCTGCATAAGCTAATCTATCACACATATCCTCCCCAAGATGGACTCCATTACCCTGTGGCATTTGCCTCATGACCCATTCCAGCACTAGGTTAAAAAGAATCGTAGACAGTGCACATCCCTGCTTTAAACTGCTGTAAACTTCAAAAGGATCTGTTACTTCCCCTCCAATCTGTACTCTTGCCTCATATTTCTGTAACACATTTTTATCAGTATTCTCCACTCTTTATCTTATTTCCAGTATTTCTCCAGGATCTGCCTTACAATAAATATTTGGTCTATGGTTGATCTAGACTCTAAACCCTGCTTGGTAATCCCCTACTGTTTGCCTCACTGTGTCTCTTCAGTCTATTATTTGATATATAGTTTAGCTACAATTTTATATCCAATAGTTAAGAGACAAATGCCTCTATAATCCCCACATTCCGTTCTATCACCTTCCTTGTGAATTGGCACAAACAGTTCCTCCTCCCATTCTTCAGGCATTTCTTCCCTTCTCCAAATTCCAATCACAATTTTTCCCATTGCTTTTTGTAGCTGTCTTCCTCCATACTTCAGTAGTTCTGCACTAATTTCATCAAGGCCAGCAGACTTATTATTCTTTAGGTGTTTTATTATTTCTAGAATTTCCTCTGTGGTTGGGTTCTCTTCATCTTCTAATATAATTTCTTCATTCTCCCCAGGATGTTCAGGAGGTGTTGTTCTATTTAACAAGGTTCTAAATGTTCTACCCATCTCTTCTATTTCCTCTCTATCTACTAAAAGATTGCCATTTCTACTGCACACCAATCCTTGTCTGGCCTGGTATCCCTTCCTGATTTTATTTATACCATGGAACTCGGTCCTCATATTTCCCCGTCTGCTGTTGCTCTCAACCTCTTCCAACTCCCTATAGATCAACATTTTTTTCTTCCTTATGGTAGTGCTGCATGCATCATTTCTTGCCTCTATATATATCCTTCTCCTCTCTGCATTTCCACTATTCTTTATCCATTTTAATCTTGCTTCTCTTCTTCTTTGGGCTGGCTCTCTGCATTCCCCATCAAACCATCGCCCTCCCCTCCGTTGCCTCACCCTGCCAACAGTTCTCTCAGCTGCTTCCAACACTATAGGCTTTACTTGGTTCTAGCTTATGTCATATACCTCTAATGCTGCAAATGTGCTCTCTACTTAAACCTGATACTACAATCTTTTTTCCTCTTCTTTCAGTTTCTCATTTTTTATCTTAGATGTTTGCCCTCCATTCTTTCTCTCTGTTGTTAAATATATATGTATTTTTGCTGCCACCATGTAATGATCTGACTCACAATCCACTCCCCAGTATGCTCTTACATCCACCATTGCTGATCTAAATTTCCTTTTGACTAAAATATGATCAATTTGATAGGTTATATTTCCATCAGGTGAAAGTAAAGCGCCCTTATGTTTTTCTTTGTGTCGGAACAGAGTGCCTCCTACAACTAAATTGTATTCTGTGGCTAGTGTTGCTAGTCTAATCCCATTGTCATTACTATTTTCATGTAAGCTGTGTGTGGCTATAGTTCCCGTAAAAGCTGCTATTTCTTTACCCACTTTAGCATTCATATCCCAGTGTTATTAGCATTGTTTAAAACCTCCTGAACTTCACCATACCATCGATCTTTGGTAGCGTCTTCACTGTCCTCTATAAGTGCATGCAGTGTTATTACTGTGATTTTAAACCATTTAGCAGTCATCCTTATTCTTGCTATCCTGCTGCTTATACCCTCAAACTCTACAACAGCAGTGCTTATATTTTTACTAATATAAAATCCAACTCCCTCCTCTTGTCTTCCATCTTCTCTGCCACTATAGTATATGACCCCCTTATCCTTCTCACACTTCCCAACTTCCAGCCATCTAGTCTCTTGTACAGTAGCTGTTTGTATACCATATCTTTCCAGCTCATTTTCAAGTACATCAGCAAATCCCCCTCTGTACAAACTTTGCACATTCCAAGTAGCAAACTTTATGGGTGTTTTCCAGCTCATGATCCTATTCGTTCCTAAGTCATTAACAAGTGGTCCAGGCCTATTTGCTTCTTGTACGGTTTCTGTAACAATGTAGGTTTTTACAGGAGAGGGTTGTTAGCCCCTCCCTAACCTTCCCCATTTATCCAGGCTGAGGACTGGCACAGAATTACATCCATGGCTGGGTTATCTATATATGTATATAATATATAATATATATATATAATTATATATAATTATATATATATATATATATATATATATGATATATATAATATATATAACATTGGTATATGACCCTGACCTGGATCGTGTGGGTCTCTTTAAGTTACTGTGGGTCATGCAGAAATCAAACACTCAGTGATAAATTTAGCACCGGTCTTATATTCTAATGAAGTTACACAAGGGCCCGAGTGAGAGTAAAACTAAATCCTATAGAAACCCGAGTTTCGGACTGAGGATGGAAACCGGTGGAGGGATCAAGAGGGTGTCGCACGTCCACCCTATCGCTTGACCGACACCTCACTGCCTTGACCCTCAAGGGGACGCCTTGGCTTCCTTTCCTTCCTCTAGTACCCCACAAACCCCCGATATTGTCCCTCCTGTATGTGATTGGCTCCGGCACCTCTCCTTAGGCCTATTGACCAATGGGTGCCAACATAGGTGACGCTAAAAACCAACGAACTTTTGGGGGGGTGTTGGGGAGAGGTGATGCTCTTTTTAATCTGAGAGAGAATGACTGTTAACATGGCGTCATGATATTGTCTAAATATATAAAAACCCCAAGGCCAATTATAGAGCCTAAAACAGTCATCATTATTCGGGGAAAATGAGCAGGAGCATCCTTTAATCCACCTCGGTGGTCGCGGGTTCAATTCTTGGCCATTCCATTGAGGAGTGAGAGATGTGTATTTCTGGTGATAGAAGTTCACTCTCGACGTGGTTCGGAAGTCACGTAAAGCCGTTGGTCCCGTTGCTGAATAACCACTGGTTCTATGCAACGTAAAAACACCATACAAACAAGGCAAAGGGAAAAAAATTATATTCATATTGCTGATTATTCGCTATGAAGGGCGTTTTCTCTTTACTCTTTTTATCAAGAGGTATTTGATGATAGCCAGACTTAAGATCCAATGTGGTGAAAAATTTACTCCTCCTTACTTTAAGCAAAAGCTCTTCGATCGAGGGCAGTGGATAGGCATTGTCCTTGGTAATGGCATTCAATCATTTATAATCATCACAGCCTGAGAGAGCCATCTTTTTTCTTAACTAAAACGATCGGAGAAGCCCAGGGAGACTCACTTTCCCGAATGATACCCTGCTCCAGCATCTGTTTTATCTTTTCCCCAGTTACTTGTTCATGACAGGCAGGTGTTCTGTAAGGCTTACTCCGAATATGGGGATGATCTCCTGTTTCTATTTTAAAAGGTATCTTATCAATTCTCCCTGGAGGCTCTTCTCCTATCACCATTGTGTCTTGATATTCCCTTACTATTTCTCCTTCGCAACTGCGATAATTCAAAGGTGTTGCTTTGACAGCTGTTTGCAATAGTTTTCTAAGCCGGGGTTCGCCGCGACCTTGACTCTGTGTAGTCAAGGCCGACACTGCGTTATTGGCTTCTACGAGGGAACACACTTCTAAATCACATTGAGACTCTTTACTTAATTCTAATCTACGACTACTCACATTTACAAAAGGGATATTTGCCTTGCCATCGATGATGGTAGCGACACCAGGCAACATAAAGTCTGCCCACTCTCTATGGGGATTTATATATACCAACGTTCCTTCTTGTCGTTTCCTTGCTGGGACAAGAGGAAGGGAATAGAAATAGGCAGGTGGGATCACCTCCCCTACCTCAGGGCTAGCGGGCACCACTCCCGTATCCCCCGTGGCGGCCACGAGTCAACACTCGTCCGCCAAGGGAGATTGCTTGTTGCACTGTTCTCTGCAACACGATGGTATGCCCACTGGCACTGTGCAATGTTAGACACCCTTTTGATGCTGAAATGGCACCTGTCACTAAGTGTTCCACGATCAAAGAGACACATGCCCCGCTGTCTAATAGCCCATTGTGGTTTTTCGAGTCCATTCCCACTTTTAGAATAGGTACGGCTCCATCTCCACTCTCATGAGAGGGAGGGGCAGAGGGAGACGGCCATCCAGCCTCCCATACAGAAGCACTCACCCCGGGGCCAGTGGGAGCACCACGAGAAGGGGGGGGGGGGTCCCCACCTACTTGCTGGCTGGAGGTAGCATTGCTCCAACCGGGCCCGCTTTTGTTCCTCCGGTCGTGGCTGCCGCTGGCCCTTGGAGTGATGGAGGGAGATTGTTCGTCGGCACTTGCCTTCCTCTCCTTCCTCGCGGCCTTCCCCTTCCTCTTGTGGGAGGGGGCCCGCGATTTGGTGCGGCGCGGTTTTTTTGTACACTGGCTGACCAGGTGATCCACTGCACTGCACCTATAACAACCCCACTGTCCAAAGGAGGGGCATTGGGCGCGCCAGTGACCCCTTCTTCCGCACTGCCAGCAGCATCCTCCAGTCGTATCCACGCTTCCCCCTCCCTTGGTTCCCCTCTGTCGCTTGGCACTAGGGCCAGCCCTGGAGTTGGATGGGGCGGGTAGAGCGCGTCTTCTTGTACCAGGACGGGCGGCGGCAGCAAAGAAAGGACGGGGAGCAACCCCACTTCCTCCTCTTTCTTGTTCCTGCCACGTGGTATCAACTAGTGTATGTATTGCTGGGATAGCGTCTTCTAACAGCGCATGTCGTGCTTCGTTTCCGTTGAGGATACCATAACAGGTGAGGGAAGGGCCTCCACCAATATTTGCCTGCAGAAGGCATCTTTATCGTCTTCCAATTGAGCCTTTGTAGGTGCCAGACTGTCATAGTCCTTTGACAGTCGGTCGACAAAAGAGGCCACGGTCTCCCCACTCTCATCGTGTGGTGGTAGGCTGCCCATAACTTTCTTCGTTCACTCTCCCGGAGGCCAAAACGACGGATCATTTTCTTTTTTAATTCACCCCAATCTTCGGAAGAGCCATGTTTCCAACCTACCATCATACGCTGAGCGTCCCCGGTAATTTTCTGTTTGGCAACCAAAACTATTTCCTCGTCCATCCAGCTTTCCGTAGCGAGTTTCACACACGTTAAAAAGGCCTCTACGGAGAAGAATCCTTCTTTGGGTCGCGAACTGTCGAATTCCGGCACGTGCCCAAGGAAATGTAATTTCCTCTCAGGATCTGGTCTTCTACCTGCATCCATAGGTGGAGGCGGTAACATCATTCCCGACGATGTGGACCCATTTAATACACTTTCACTGTTACTATTCGTGTTTCCCGACAGTCTGCTACTGTCCAAGTCCCTCGCATTCGTCTGGTTTCCACCCCCACGCTGTCTCCATTCCACGAATCCTTTAATAAGCGCAACTTGCTCGTCTATTTCGTGATTTACCTCACTCCTTACCGGGCTAACTTCTACCGCTCTAGCGTCTCTCGTGTCCTCGTCATCACTGTCAGCCATGTGGGCCCTCATGCTTCTTGTATTATACACCATTGTACCTCACCGTTTTTCACTTCCGTGGTTAATTATCAAGTTGGCACAACCACAATGACCCACAGTTGGCTAACGATTGATCAATTAGCGTATTGTACTGAATTACAACACACCACACTACGGCACCCTACACCTGACACCAAAATTATGACCCCGACCTGGGTTGCGTGGGTCTCTTTAAGTTACTGTGGGTCATGCAGAAATCAAACGCTCAGTGATAAATTTAACACCGGTCTTATATTCTAATGAAGTTACACAAGGGCCCAAGTGAGAGTAAAACTAAATCCTAAAGAAACCTGAGTTTCGGACCGAGGATGGAAACCGGCTGAGGAAACAAGAGGGTGTCGCATGTCCACCCTAACGCTTGACTGACGCCTCACTGCCTTGACCCTCAAGGGGACGCCTTGGCTACCTCTCCTTCCTCTAGTACCCCACAAACTCCCGATATTGTTCCTCCTGTATGTGATTGGCTTCGGTACCTCTCCTTAGGCCTATTGACCAATGGGTGCCAATATAGGGGACGCTAAAAACCAACGAACTTTTGGGGGGTGCTAGGGAGAGGTGACACTTTTTAATCTGAGAGAGAATGACCGTTAACTTGGCATCATGTGAGGAGTTCCTGGCTTGGGGAGATTCTTGCAAGCGCTCTAGAATGGCATGTATATATATATATATATATATATATATATATATATATATATATATATATTATATATATATATATATATTATATGTTATATATTATATTATAATAACGAGATGGTCAATCTTGTTATTAATATTTTTTAAAAGGTAGCGATGGACGAAGAGCGGCAGGCAACTGGTAATTGGTAATACATTCTCTCTCTCGCTCTCTCTCTCTCTCTCTCCTCTCTCTCTCTCTCTCTCTCTCTCTATATATATATATATATATATATATATATATATATATATATATATATATATATACCTCTATATATACCCATATATATACAGGCAGTCCCCGGGTTACGACGGGGGTTCCATTCTTAAGACGCGTCGTAACCCGAAAATCGTCGTAAGCCGGAACGACATTGGAAAAATGTCTTAAACTAATAAAAAGTTATAAAAACCTTACTTGTAATCCTTTGGTTACACTACATGTTGTTTCCTGTAGTTTTATGTACAACCTGGAGTTATTTTCATAAAAAAATGCTGGTTCTTGAAGGTAAAAACTATTGTAATCCTCTGGTGACACTACATTCTTGAAGTTTTATGTACAACCTGGAGTGATTTTGCCAAATCTTGAGGGCTACAAGAACAGTTGATTACTATTTACGTATCATATAGACTAATTAAAGTAAACGTATCTTTAAATAGGTTTATATATTAGTATCAACAAAACATTTACTGGCATGAGTCAGAGGCTGTTTAAGGGGGCCGGCCGGAACCCCTTTATATGGAGGTATAGGGCGAAAAATGCAAAGTCATGAAAAAATTCATGGAGCTTCATATGGCAATTGAGAATACGTATACGAAATATTTTGTCAAAATTCCTCTTACTTTCGTAGTTACAGGGTAATTAGTTAACGTAACTCAATAAGCCTAAAACATTGATCCGTACAAGAAAATGCAATATTTCCTCTATTATCGTAAATTTTGATAATTATTGTCAAAGAAATTGGGAGAAATGGCATCTGGAGACATTCCCTGAGTCGAGAAGGAGACCAGGCTCAGCTATCAAGTCCATTTAGTGCGATCACAGACTTCGAGTAGTCTACACGTTCCATTTCACCTGTGACATACGCCTGCTTTTACGTATGTTTCGGCAAGAATTTCATCATGCCAATGAGGAAAAGACAAGGAAAACATCTCGCTAACATACAGACGAAGACAAATCGCTCAAGTATTATTACAGAATATCATAATATATGCATAGTTAGTGAAAAGAGAGGGGAGGGTTGCTTAGTAACGCCCCCGTCTTGCTTGACAGCACACGTCACACTGTGCACCAAGGCTACGATCTTTGAGCAAAGAGATCTTCATTTATGATAAAGAACAAAGTTTTGGTTTTTTAAAACCCAAAATGGAATATGAAATTCATAATAATCATGATTTATTAAATTGTCTTTGTAAAAAAAGAGTACGCCTTCGAGTTTCACCTCTTGGCATTCTCTTGCATTTACGTTTGTTTATCTTTGTTCCGGGCAAGAATTTCATCATGCCAAAGAGGAAAATACAAGGAAAACATCTCGCTAACATACAGAAGAAGAAAATTCGCTGTAATAAGCCGAGTTAGTGAAGGGGAGAGAGAGAATTGCGTAGGAAGGAGTGCCCCATCTTGCCTCAAGCAGTGCCCCAGGCTGCGATATATGAGCAAAGGGATCATCATTTATGATTAAATTATGATAAATAAAATAGTTTTGGTTTATTAATACACAAAAAAGAAATATACATTCATAATAATAATTATTTATTAACATTGTCTTTATAGAAATAGGAAGGAAAACTTTGAACGCCCGTATCTCAAAACTATACTTATTGACCTTCAAAATCTATCTTCTCACTTAGTTTGCAAGCTATAACATTGGAATTTGGTATATAACTCAGAAAGACATTATAGAACAATCAAATAGAGCCCTTTTTTCCAATTTTTGTTTCATATTTTTTTTATAAATTTTTTTCTCCTGATTTATAGGGTTTATTTTTTTACCATATTGAAGAATTCATATCTTGCAAAAAAATGGCTTTTAGAAAAAAAACTCTCCATTCGATTGGAGGTCTACATCAGGTCTATATATGGTAGTAATCCAGGTCTAACTATTAAATGCAAGGGAGGGAGATAGAATTTTGAAAAAAATGGTTATTTTCGGGGATAAATCGCCCTGGCGTCACAAAACCGAAGGTCAAAGGCGAAAATCATATGCGGTTTGGAGATGTCCCAAGTCACCTTATTAAGTGGTATGAATATCAAAGTCCTGTCCTTAAAAAAGGGCATTAGCCGGCCGGCCCCCTTAATGAAACGAACACTTCTCTGTCCTATCTGTTCAGTTGTTGCCAAGACGCCTCTCTCTCTCTCTCTCTCTCTCTCTCTCTCTCTCTCTCTCTCTCTCTCTCTCTCTCTCTCTCTCATCAAATTACTGGATAATGTCTCTCTTGGATACTTCGATTTTGCCAAATCTTGATGGCTACAAGAACAGTTGATTACTATTTACGTATCATATAGACTAATTAAAGTAAACGTATCTTTAAATAGGCTTATATTATTAGTATCAATAAAACATTTACTGGCATGAGTCAGAGGCCGTTTAATGAAACAAACACTTCTCTGTCATATCTTCAGAAAATAAACGTTACGTCAATCTCCAAGACCATTGGCAAATGATCTTTTTTGCCAAGACGCCTCTCTCTCTCTCTCTCTCTCTCTCTCTCTCTGATCAAATTACTGGATAATGTCTCTCTTTGGATACTTGGAATTTGCGTTGTAATCTAACCAGAAACTTAGTTTTGTTATTATTACTGGAAACAAGCAATGATTTTTTCATTATTTGCGCTTTTGGACTGTTATAAACTTTGTGCATCCAAGCTAGTATTCATTCGCTCGGAAACTAGTTCCGCATATGAGACGTCACTAAAAAAACATAGAAAAATATGACATATAAAGTGTCGAAAATCATCATAACCTCAAAATTTTTGTTGTAATCTAACCAGAAACTTATTTTTATTAATATACTGTGCTAAACTGTAAAGGATTTTTATCATAGTATGCGTTTTTTAAAAGCGTTGTTAACTCGGAGCGTCAGAAGCGTCAGCGTCGGAAGCGTCAGCGTCGTAATGTCGGAACAAACGTCGTAATCCAGGGCGGATTTTTCAATGAATATTTAAGGAAAAGTGTTGTAACCTCGGAACGCCGGAGCCGTTGTAACCCGGGGACTGCCTGTATATCCATCTTGATATACCTCCCCCCCTCCATTAAGTAAGGTCATCAAATCAGAGTCGTGAATTACAAAAATATGCATTTATTTAAAAGCAAAGTATTAACTGAATAACTCAGGTTCTTAACAAAATGATTAAATGAAATGTTAAACTCAAAGCCCAAGTAACTCAGATAACCCTTGGTAATCAATCAAACAACAACATTAGTTTAGCCATAACACTAGGCACAGTCAACACAATAATTAAGTCAGTACACCATTTCTCCTTGATTAATCCCACTCTTCTCCAGAACAGTTCCCTCTCCCAGAATCGCCTGTTAGAAGACAGGAGAACACTCTGGTAAGCACAAGAACATAATCAAAAGATCATATAAACAGAATATCTCTGAAATAAATATTCAAATACAATCCAGCCACACTTTGGCCAAAATAAAGAAAAGGCTTACCCATTTCAGCACAGTTGCACTGTCACTCAATAAAAACACTTTGGCAGATCCTGGCTCTGCCTTCTCTCTGTAATAGTCTCCCCTTCATGATAAGCCTACATTTCATTATGTAGGAGGAAATTCACACACAATGTTCACGCCCATAAACTGCTTAAGTCCAGTTTCAAAGTCACCTCTATGACCCGCCTGTGCACAGCAACAGGACGAGGCACTGATTTGCAAAGACAGCACTCTTGATCACACCACCTCAAAGAAAGATGCGTAAGCATTCCTAAGCTGTTACTCAAACACTCTGTCTCCAGGGAAGTTAAATTGCTGATTCTCTACATTCTAAGAAACATCATAGCATATCACATTATATATTATTTGAAATATCTCGTAGCAAATCCCCCGCTTTATGTTACACACATACACACACACACACACACACACACACACACACACACACACACACACATATATATATATATATATATATATATATATATATATATTATATATATATATATATATGTGTGTGTGTGTGTGTGTGTGTATATATATATATATATATATATATATATATATATATATATTATATATATATATATATATATATATATATATATATATATAATATATAAATATATATATACTATATATATGAGGGGGACTCAAAAATAACCAGAATACTTTTCTGTGTGACAAGCCTGTAGTAGTTCAGGCTTCCACCGCTAGATGCCTCTTGAGGCAAGCCTCGGGCATCTTTGTGATAACTGGTGTTATCGTGGGAAGACGTATAGCTCCGTTATTCGCATTTGTTTTGAAATGCTTCACGCTTTTTCGTCTATTTTTATGATGGCTGAAAGGAAGGAGCAGCGTGTTACCATGAGTAAAACACAATTTTACGAGTGGTTTGCACGCTTTAGGAATGGTCAGTTGTCGATAGAAGACCAGCCTCGTTCAGGGTGACCTCCAACCTCCAGAATGAATGAAAACATCATGGAAATCCTTGAACTGATCTTGGAAGACCGTTGCCAAACAATTGATGAACTTCTTGATTTGACTGGTGTGTCCACAAAGAATTTGTTCCTTCTGGTCAAACTGTTAACCAGACTTTTTACTTAGCAGTCTTGAAGCTTAGGCAAGACTCTGTGAGACGAAAATGCCCCGACCTCTGGCAAAGTGGAGAGTGGTGGTTTCATCACGAAAATGCACCAGCGCACACTACCTTGAGTGTGAAACAGTTTCTGACCAAGAATGGCATGACCCCAATTACCCACCCTCCCTATTCACCCCATCTCGCTCCCTGCGACTTTTTTGTTCCCCGAATGAAGAAAGTCCTCAGAGGAAAACGTTTTGCAGATGTTGAAGAGGTTAAGAAGAAAATGAGGGAGTCATTAAAAAGCATAACTTCACATGAGTTCCAAGACTGCTTTGAAAAGTGGAAAACACGTACATCTGGACTGATGCATTGCTTCAAATGGAGAATACTTTGAAGGTGGTAAGACTATAAACACATACATACATACATACACACACAGAGTGTTACCTCGTTTGTTGAAAGTTTCTTATGTCGAATATTCCGTTATTCGAAGGAAATTCTTGAGAAAATTTTTTATCATTTGTCAAACAAATGCTCTTACTTTGAACTAACCAATTATCTTGTTTATACCTGTATTTGATGTCCTACAGCCTTCTGCAAGAAGAACGGTAGTATTAACATGTTTTTTTTTTCATATAGTTTAATGGGAGCCATATTCGACAAAATAAATAAAAGAATAAATAATTTCAATATCAAATTTAGCATAAATGATGTACAAAATCATACGTCACCGCGGTCATGTCACACTCAGCTGTCTTAGACTGATTGAGGGAGCTTTGATATGTTGAGGAGGGAAGGAAAAGAGCGAGTTAAAATATTACTGTATGTATGTAAAAGCAATAACAGTTCACATAAAAACTGAGAATTTCACAATAAATATAACATAATGATAAAATATGAAAATAATCAATTACAATATTGAAACAATAAAAAAGTCTTAATTGAGCCAGTGTTAGGTGCGCCGAGAGACGGTATAGTTTAACTATATTCAACAAAATAGTAATTGAGAGAACAAAGCTTTTCACAATAAAATTTACCATAAACGATTTACAAATCATTTGGCACTGTGTGATGCACAGCTAACTTGAAATAGAGGGAGGTAGCATTTATATTTTTGAGGACTAATGAATGAATGATTTTAAGTTATCATGCATCATGATGTTGTTAAGGAGAGTAGAAGAGGCAGTAAGATTTTACTATTAATAAGCACATAAAAGCAATACCAATAATGTTATTTCATAATAAATTTAACATATTGATAAAACATGAAAACAATCAAGTGCAATGCCGTAAAAAAAAAAATCTTACTTGAGCCAGTGTTCGGTGCACTGAGTGAGACAACAGAGGGGAGAGGAGAGGGAAGACAGGGATCTGCTTCCTACTGACTTACCAGGTGGGCTGGGATGAATATTCATCTGTTTCTTTCACTTAAACTCGATTTGCCCAAGTCACTTCTTTCTATTACGGTAAAAGACCTATCAAGTGATGATTGCTTTTTACGATTTTTTACTGCTGTAAAAGTAACTCAGCTCCATAATAAACACACTGGGCCACGTTCAGCTTCTGCATCCCTTCAATTGTTTGTTTAAACGACTTCCTTGTGAAAAGTGAAAAGTTATCTAATCTCTCTTCCCTTTTCTTGCATTCTTTACTTATTTGTTTGCAAAATCCTCATGTTTATTTTAAAATCTGCCGTTTGCCAACAGTAAGTTGATGTATTGTGGCATAATTAATCTCTTTCATTCACTTAAGATCCAAGTGTAAACATGCCAACAGTAAGTTGATGTATTGTGGCATAATTTATTCATCTCTTTCATTCATTTTAAGATCCAAGTGTAAACATGTCAACAATCCTTCTCTCTCTCTCTCTCTCTCTCTCTCTCTCTCTCTCTCTCTCTCTCTCTCTCTCTCTCTCTCTCTCTCTCTCTCTCAGACAATCGGACATGCACACTGTCAATTCCTTTCATTATCCTTGAAGAATGTTAATAAAATTTATTTTTTTATCAACCTTTGCTTACTGTGACCATTTTGGTTTCCTCAAAGGGTTTCCATCTCTTCTCCTTCATCACCCAGCTGGTCATGCACCCTTTTCACCCAACACTTCATAAATTGTACAAAAACACCCCAGTAAATTATATTTCCAGGCCTACAACACGTTCTAGGGTTACGACGCCGATCCGACAGAAGAAATGACTCCAAAAAGGCAAAATACTGTACATTCGTACTTGAGTAATATTCAACTGCATGTAATGTTCAACCCCATTTTTACTGCATATATTAGGACTTTAGCATATGTCCCTTAGCAATAAGCTTAGCCTATGTTAGCGGTTGCTACTGTAGCTTAGTCTATGATTCTGACATCTAAACCTAAAAAGCTAAAAGCTTAGAATATGCCAATAAAATTATAAATAATCAGTATGTACTTATTTCAAATAATTATTAATTAATCATTAACTATAATACATAAACAAAAAAAAAAAAAAACCTTCCAATCGTTTGTTTACATTCAGCTCTTACAAGTACCGAACGAACGCCAAGCAATCACTTTTCCTAGGACACAGTAAGCCATAAATTTTCATTAGTATCTCTCTTCAACTATTGAAACTACCAAACAGTATAATAACCATTAATTTCTATTCTTTATTCTATCTTTACCTAATGGAGATACCGAGTTACTGACAGCTATAATGAAACATATACGTAACGTAATATTAAAACAGAAGAAGAATTCTAAAAAATACGTATTTGTTGGCTTCGATGATAGTAGTCTGATTTATTTTATATTTTATGATATCTAATTCACAATTTTTTAATTAAATGTATTGCATGTACTCATTTCAAATAATTATTAAGTAACCATTAACTATAATAAACAAACAAAAAAAAGGCTCCCAAACGTCTATTTACATCCAGCACTTACGAGTATCGAACGATCGCCAACCAATCACTTTTCCTAGTACACAGTAAGCCATAAATTTTCATTATCTCTCTTCAACTACTGAAACTACCAAACAGTATAATAACCATTCATTTCTATTCTTTATTCTATCTTTACCTAGTGTGTTTTTTTTTTTATTAAATGTATTGCAAGAATAAGTTTTTCAATTTACAGCAACCTTTTACCAATAGAATACTTAAAGCACAAGGGGTAGATGCTGACCAATAGGAGAGCAGGATCTTATGGGGTGACTAGCATCAGGAACCAATGGGAGAGCGGGACGATGGTGGCGAGTTTACTCAGTTGGCGGCGCGGGAGTTTTAAAATTGTTCTCGGTGGTCCGGGCGAATCTCGGGACTTTACAGCAACAACCTTTCGTAACTTGAGCAATTTTTGTACGTAGAGCCGTAAAATTTTTCGTATTTGCTTTCGTATCTTGAGTTTTTCATAAGTTGAGCCTTTCGTATGTCGAGGTACCACTGTGTATATATATATATATATATATATATATATATATATATATATATATATATATATATATATATATATATGTGTGTGTGTGTGTGTGTGTTGTGTGTGTGTGTGTGTGAGTGTGTGTGTGTGTGTATACTGTATAGTTATATAAGTACCATAAATCATAAATCGCCAAGTATCAGTTAATAGCAGTTTTCACTTATCTGTATCCCGCCTATAACCAGGAACTGCCTGTATGATATACAGGTAATCCCCAGTTATCGTTAGGGGTTCCGTTTTCGGTGGGGTGCCAATAAGCAAAAATTGCCATTAACTGAAACTCAGCGATTTATGCCGTTGACAGCACTGATAACTGGGTAATGGTGCCGATAACCAGTTAATGGCGCTACTGTTAGGTATGTTATGGTGCCATAACTTTTATTAGTGCCTTGTGGCACCATAAATTGCCTAATTTATGGTGATAGATACGTGCCATAAAATTGGTTTGCAATTAACTGAGTCCGCCAATAACCAGGTACTGCCTGTATATGTTAGCTAAAGCCCGCAATATATATATATATATATATATATATATATATATATATATATATATATATATACATATATTATATATATATATTATACATACATATATATATATACATACATACATACATACATACAGTGGTACCTCGTTTGTTGAACGCTTCTTATGTCGAACTTTCCGTTTTTCGAAGGAAATGTTCAAGAAAATGTTGTATTGTTTGTTGAACAAATGTTCGTACTTTGAACTGACTGATTATCTAGTTTACACTTGTATTCGATGACTACTGCGTCATAGAAGAAAAACTAAATTTTTTTTTTATTTATAATATGTCGTCTAATGATAACCATATTGGACAAAATAAATAAAAGTATACAGCGTTAATTATAAAATTTAGCTTTCAATATCAAATTTTGCTTAAAAGATGCCTAAAATCTTATGTAATTGCGGTGACATCACACCCAGCTGACTTGAAACTAAACGAGGTAGCGTTGATATGTTGAGGAGAGAAGGAAAAGAGAGTTAAAATATTACTGTATGTATGTAAACAGTAACAATTCACGTAAAAATGGGAATTTCTCAATAAATTTAACGTGATGATAAAATATGAAAACAAATGCAATACAGAACATTTTTTTAAAGTCTTAATTGAGCCAGTGTTTGGTGCTCCAAGTGAGACTGTCTAGTTGAACAATATTAACAAAATAGTAAATGAAACAACAAAGCTTTTCACAATAAAACTTAGCATAATTGATTAACAAAATCATTCATCATTGTGGTGATACACAGTTAACTTGAGGTAGAGGGAGGGAGCATTTATATTTTTGAGGAATAATGAATGCATGATTGCAAGTTATTGTGCATCGTGGTGTTGAGGAGGGAAGAGACAGTAAAATCTTTACCATATGTACGTAAAAGCAGTATCAATTCACATGAAAAATAAAATATTATTTCACAATAGATTTAACATATTGAACATATTGATAAAACATGAAAACAATCAAATGCAATACAGTAAAAAAAAAAAAAAAAAAAAAGCTTGCTCAAGACTCAAGTCCTCGTACGGGGGTAGTGCCGTCATTGCACCTCAATTGATGCAATGTAGGCATTACTTACGGTTCTTTGCAGTGTCCCTTTGGCCCCTAGTTGCAATAACTTTCATTCTTTTTACTGTACGTCCATTCATATTCACTTTCTTCCATCTTACTTTCCACCCTCTCCTAACAATTGTTTCATAGTGCAACTGGGAGGTTTTCCTTCTGTAACAACTTTCAAACCTTTTATTGTCAATTTCAGTTTCAGCACTGAATGGCCTTAGTTGCCCCAGTGCTTGGCATTGTGTCAGTGTTCTGTGCGCTGAGTGAGATGATAGAGAGAGAGGAGAGTGATGAATGGGTCTACTTCCCACTGACTATCAGCTATATATATATATTATATATATATATACGTATATATATTAGACTGCTTGTCTAGCACCATTAAATAAGGCGATTTATGGCGCCATAACATACCTAACAGAAGTGACATTAACCGGTTATCAGCACCATAAACGGTATAAATTGCCGAGTTTTAGTTAATGGCAGTTTTTGCTTATTGGCACCCCACTGAGAACGAAACCCCCGCCAATAACTGGTTTACTGCCTGTATATTATACAGGCAGTCCCTGGTTATCAGCGGGATGCTGATAAGCAAAAACCACACTAACCAATACTTGGCTATTTATGGCGCTGGATATAGGCACCGATATCCAGTTAATGACGCCTCTGTAGTCATGGCAACATAACTCTTATTATCTGTACCTTATGGCACTAATAACTGGAACTCAGTGTTATGGTGCCATTAATCGCCAATTTTATGGTGGTAGACACGCACACAAAACTAGATCGCCAGTAACCGAGTCCACCAGTAACCGGGTATTGTCTGTGTGTGTGTGTGTATGTAAGGTAAAGTCCACAATGAAATACTTATTACAAAACATAGTGTATTAAGAAATATAAAAATGTACAGAACTTTAGTTTTTGTCTAACTGCTGTGGACTTAATCAATAAAATGAAGTATAATAGTATACATTTCCGGAAACAAAATAAAGCAGGAAACCATAAAAACAAAAACACAAAAAACATTACAAAAAGTAAATCTCTTAAACAGAGTTGTGGGGCCCTTGTCATTTTAAAAATTCCTTTAGACCTTGGCAGAAGGAACCTGGAGCCTTCCTCTAGAGCCAACAGGATGATTTAATTTTGAATTATGACTTAGATTCCGCTGTGATTCTAAAATTACAAATACCAGCATATTTACAAATTTCTTCACTTAAATTGTTTTCAGCAATGCCCAAGTTTCCATCAAAGGTGTTATTTAACGAAATGATGGTGCCTTCAATGCATTTTTAAGATTTATTCTGTGGTCCCTTTCACTGGCGTGTGTAGCTATAGAGATAATTATTTCCCAATTTACATGCTGAAATGTGTTTATTTTTGTTTACCAAATGAACGACCAATTTTACTGATGTACTAGCAAGGAAGGGAATCGTACATAGTATATATTTCTTAATATACCTACTACTATGTTTTGTAACAAGAATTTCATTATGATAAGAATTTCATTTGTGATAAGTATAACATATATATTATATATATATAATATATATATATTATATATATATTATATAATATATATAGATATATATATATATATATATATATATATATAATATATACACACACACACACACACACACACACACACACACACACACACACACACACACACACACACACACACATATCTATGCATACATACAGGCGGTCCACGGTTATCGGCAGCTGTTCCATTCCGATTGCTTGGTGATAAGCGAAAATCACAGATAAGCTCAGTGCTTATTGTTGCCAATAACTGCGTAGTGGCACATCTGTTAAGTATGAATCAGTGCCGATAACCGGAAACACAGTGCATTTTTCGCTGATTTTCATGGGTCTGAACCAGTGCACAGAGGAGAAATCAGGACTTCAGTGACGTCTTTACCAACTTCCCCAACAAGTTGGAAGAGTCAGTAAAGACGTCACTGAAGTCCTGATTTCTCCTCTGTGCACTGGTTCGAATCCATGAGAGGACAAAGTTATTACCAACTAAAAAATTCCCTTTCGGTTAACATATATGAAAATATATTAATTCCGAGGTAGAGCGAATTGGATAAGGACATTTGTAGCTAAATGCGTGTATATGAATCACGATGATGTGATAAAAATTCATATATAATTATATATTTTTATATATAAAATATATAATGTTTCTGTGTGTGTATGTGTATGCGTGTGTTAGCATATGGTTCTTGGAGCTTCAGGTATATTTCTTTATATCTAATACAAAAAATTCTTGTGTAGAAACTATGATGATTATTTCCAATTACGGACTGTATTTGAACTCTTAATAGCATCTCATTAAGTTTTTAGCCATTTTTCTTCGGTTCATGTGTAAATGTTGTATTTTTTCCCTTGATGTTTCGATGCTTCAGGACTATTAGATTCTTGTTTTTTGAATTTACAATGAGATTGACTCTTGGGACATTTCGTTATCTTGTTTTACTTTAGTTAGTTGGTAAGACTTGCTTTTACCTGTTTTACCCTTTACATTCATCAGGCATTAAAACCTCTTGTATGTTAACTCATTGCTGTAAACTTACAAATACTTTTAGCACATTTGCACACTTTTTATGGATAGGTAAATTAGACCAGAATTATAGTATTCTTTTCATAAAACCAACTTTTTATTGTGAGTTTTTCATTTGTTTCATTTAATTTTGAAGCTGTTAGGTGGTACTACTGTATATATTTTTGAGAATGGAAAAAATTTACAAATAATTGATTAATGCCAGGAATAATCAGAGTTGGAATAGCCTGAAAGAATGGATTCATTAAGACTGGTTGAAAAGTGTGGATGTGTATAAAATGCTGTTAGTGAAAAACAATGGAATCTGCTTAAATTTAGTTGTACTATTAACTTTGTACCTGTTCTCACCCTTTCCATCTCAAAGAACTAAAAATAATTGTTTTAACATTCTTCCTATAATTTACAGTATTGTATCAAATAACATTAATATACAAATGATTATTAAGCCAGAATTAACAGTATTGGTGGCAAATTGACGGGGTGGGGTGGCGGTGGTTAATTTGCAGTAATTTTTCTGTCCATCAAAATAGAAAATATATTGTAGAGTAATGATACAGTAGGAAAATGGTGTTTTACAGATTTTTTTTTATCCATGCATCATAATTTTTACATGGTTTTAATGCTGAGACATTTTGGGATATTTTGAGGGAATTTATTCACATATATTTTTAATCATTAATATGAGTTGAATAACAGCTCCTGGTTTATGCTTTCATCAAAATATTGGTTTTTTGCAAGTTGTTACAAATCAGATTGGTGAAGAAATTAAAGTAAAAATGATGTTGAAAGATGTAAAAAACAATTTAAGAATAAGAACTGTCTAACATCTTAGTTTTTTATAGAAAACTTCAAAATCCCACTCTTAAGCATTGAATATGCCTGAACTTGAAATAATAATCTTAAGTCTTTGTTTTGTTTTACTGAATTTGCACCTCACTCAGCACTGCCAAATTATATGCATACTATATCGCATATGCACACAATTGACCAGTTTTTTATGTGGACACATTTCACACATGAACTAAATTACAGACCCACAAGTAATTCCTTGAAGGTTATAGCAGTCAGTTAAGAACAATTAGTCACACAGCAGAATTGTCATATTTTTTTTATAATAAATTTTCTTCCAATGAATTTTTACAAATTTTACAGTGATTTCTAATAGGAATGGCAGCTGTCTGTTGTTTCATTTTGTGGTACGGGTGTCACTTTCTTTAGCTTTTACGAGAACTAGTATGAAGACCAATGTAACCTGCAAATTGTGATAGGAAGGAATTTGCCCTGGTACATCATATCCTACTGTAAATCAGTACATTATTGCCTTAGCAATATATTTTCAGGGAATACAACACCAGGATGCTATAGAGTTGTTTAGTCAGGGAATGGAATTCAGGAAATAAGTTTTTATTGTCAGGAAGAACAACTTCAAGTGCTCTATAGTTATACTGTCAGAAAATAAAACTCTAAGTGGTGTAGAAATGAATCATTAGAAAGTAAAATTCCAACTGTTTTAGAGATTTTTGTATTTCTAATTTGCAAAGCATTATTTGACAGAATCAGCAAAAATTAACTAAAAATAATAATGTACTTTTTTTAAGGACATACTTTACACATAGCCAAGGAAACTTGTACTTGTAACATGTTTTCAGATATCTGATATAGGAATAAATGCTGTCTCCTTATTTTGTAACTGTAATGGAATCAGTTGGTTTGTAAAGATAATGAAACTTTGTCATTTGTATGTAACATTGTCATTTGTTTACATTTTTTGCTTCAGAGGAAAACAAAGATTCTGCAGTTTGTAAGTCTTTCTATGTAATTGAGGGCAATCTATCACAGCACTGTGGAATCGTTAGTCATTTCTACGTTGTAATAATATATTGCTTACACCAGTTGATTTAGCACACATTCACTTTCAGATTTGAATAGCAATAGCTACCATGGAAGAATTAAGAGTGATATCCCACACTGTGTACAACCTTTTGTGTTTGTCGAGATATTTCAGGTTTAGTTACAAAGAAAAGAACCATTTTTTCTTGTAGAGTTGTACGCTGATACAGCACTTTCAGTATTTGTCTTGGTAAAGTCTATATTTTTTCAACATCACATTTGTCTTTTTTGGAATCCAGAAATTTACAGTTTGTTAAACATATATCATCTTCAGTATTTCACAGAAATTATAAGCATGAGTTTTACAGTTCATCGTCAACCTTATTAACAATACTCTATCTTTCAATTTCATGCTCAGCTCCCACGTCCGGATTCTGGAATTTGGACTATATATAAGTCCAGTGAGTAAATATTTGATGGTTAGATATACGCATGCCATAGGGGTTTCAGATCTATTTTCTTTCAGAGATGAAAATTGATCTTTAGTCTTTGGAATAGTTTCATTATAAAAGCAACACTGATAAGAGCAATACATATTCACTTGAGGCTTGTTGTATACTATTTCTGTTTTTGGTGTTTTGGTTGATTTAAATTACAATTCAGGGTGTTTAAGTCAGGTTGTCTGTTGCTTATTACTTCTGTTGTTTTAGCATACTCTATTTCATGATCATGTTTTTGCTTCATTTCAAAGGAAGTGTTGAGAAATTTTTAAATTTTATTCATATTTAGGCTTGATCAGCAAATGTAATGATTTCAGCTTCATTGCCTTCAAATAAATAGTCAGAAATAGGGCACATGTGCAAATATCACACCTGTTTGGAGAGTTTACTAGTGGGTTTTGTGACAAAGATATAGGAAATTAATATGACCGAAATCTAATTGAAAAGTTAAGAACTTTAGTTTGAAGAAGTTGTTTTTTATTAGTAAACAATTCAGTTTTACCCACAATCATGCAGTATTTGTTGCTCTGATTTGCAGAGAGAAACATGACAACATCAATCTTCAGCTCTGAAAGAAAATTGCTTTGTATATTTTCTTTTATTCTTTGATATGTTAATTTTATCACTGTCGCCTCTTGACAACTTTGAGTTAATTATGATAAGTCTTGTGGCTGGAAAGTATTCGCCACTGGATATGTGACTTATTAGAGCGGCATGCATTATATGCATTTTTTTCCTTCAGCTTTTGTGAACTTACTATGTGTTGCGTCTTCATTAAATATTGTCAAAGCAGTATATTTAAATAGTATTGCTTTAAGGTAGCTGAAACAAAAGCTACAATAACATAATTATCTAATGAGTGTCAGATAAAGCATCATGCTGACATAAACAGTAAGAAGAAAGTCAGACACTTTAATGTAAAGAATGTCTTCAACATAATTATAAAGATAAATGTAAGCATTATATTCACTTCTTCATTAGAATTCTTGTGTGACTCAGCATTTGTCAACTTTGAGCAAATACCCATTTAAACAACCATGAAAAATTGGACTACTTGACATTGGCAGTATATTAGCCATGAGTATTTACAGCAAAATCATGAATAATCAGTATGTAACTATATATGGGTTACTTCACATAAAAAATTGGCCTAAATAAGCATAAATAATTCTTATTATTTATATAATCCTAAGGCAATAGGTAGCAAGTTTAATGCGTTGAGTGAAATTAGAAATTACTTTTGGTAATTTATTGCTGTTCATTATATTTTAGTTTTGAAATGGAAATCGTTCACTTTGATGTGCCATACAAAATTTGTTTTTGTGCAGACTGGTCTCATTTTTTTCTTAAATTATTATGTATTACTCACTAGTAGTATAAGGTATTTGAGTGTGTTGTGTACTTTCACAATGTGCCAAACCACTTTTCATCAAATGTGACATTTATAGGCCTATATATTTACCATTTTAGGACATTTTGTTTTTATTTTGAAGGTTGTTTAACCTGGTCTAGTAGGGTCCTTTCAGCAAAGGTCTCAATAATTTAAACATATTGGCATTTGATAAATGTAATGTGAAACATAACTACTTAATATTTGGGCAACGTTTTATCTTGCATGGAAAGTGTCATATTACTGTGATAAATTATTACAATTTTTTCTAATATCCTTAGTCTTGACTTTTTGTACTGTTTTTGCTTAGAAGTTTAAAGGCTAATACAGATTTTTGTATGCTTCTCAGGTGTTTCATTTTTGGAAGGAATTATTTTTGAAAGCTCTCCAGGAGGGGTAATAGTTTCTAGATACATTTTGTACAGTTGCTTAAAGTACTGTATCATTGTGTAGAGTATGCATATATTCTATGCATAATTTTCCCAAGAGTTACCATAAGTTTAGAATAATGAAGTTAATGCCAGTCATATACTTTCTTGAATATGGTATTGTAGAAGGTTGATTTGCTAAATACTGTACTCTAAATGATGAAGTAGGATCAGATTTTCCAATGATTAACTTAATAGTGTTGTATGTAGGTTGAAACCAGTTATATGCTCTCAATTTTTGTAAGATATCCTGTTTGTGAAGGTAACCCTAAAGATATATGTATTAGCTTTTGACAAAGTAGAATTTATATTTTGCAAAGCTTAAAATGCTATACCAGGGCATCCCTGAGGTACAGCAGCATTGACTTATGGCATTCCTATCTTACGGTGCTTTTCCAAATACATTTATCAAGAATGGTATCTATAGTTATGGTGCTTACAACAACTGCTATTTAATAAGCATTGACTTAAGGCGAGCTGCTGGAATAGAACCCGCCTGTAAGTCGGGGATTGCCTATGTCAGAATATTATTTGCTGGGTACGTGGAATTTCATTGCTCTCTCTCTCTCTCTCTCTCTCTCTCTCTCTCTCTCTCTCTCTCTCTCTCTCTCTCTCTCTCTCTCTCTCTCTCTCCAAGAGTTTTTTCTGTGACTATTGTGTCATAAAGAATTAATAATTTTAGGTAATTTTTAATGCTATCCCATTTGGATAGTTTAGGGTACATCAGTTAAGATCATTAGACTACTTTATAAAAATGTTATTTAATTTTCTTATATGCTTATATTTGAAATCCATTTGTGCTTGTTTTACAATAACTAAAAAAAGTGCAAATTCTGTTATTATTAGTTTTATTGGTGTACTACTACATATACTGTTTTATTTCAGTGGTATTAATAACAGATGTGCTGTTGGATAAGAGCCACAATAAATTTTAAAGAGATCAAAACAGAATTGAATATTTTTACTCTAAAGATTATCTGAATCCAATACAGACCTTCCTGAACAAATAGATCTCTTTTAAGCAAGTTTGATATACTCTGTTTTGGGACAGTAGTCCTCAATTTAGGCATAAGATGCTTTTCCTTTTCAAATAATAAGCTTATGGAAGTCTTTCTTTGTGCAAGTTACCTTTGGAATGATTGACTTTGCTGAAAACAAGTATCATAAAACTGTTGGCAGAAATTGCATACAGGTACTAATAATCGTTGTAGGTAGCAGATATAAACTTCAACAGGTTATGTGGCAATCACAGACATACTACTTTTAATTTTTCAAGAATAGACAAGATTATTCTGACATGGAATTTAGATTACTGTCTGCTTTATTGTTTTTTCATTTGCAATAATTATTTAGATTTAAACCTATCTTTTATGATTTGCTTTGCATGACATTACTTAGATCTGTATCTGCAAAAAATAATAGTAAATTTTAGTATCTAATATGTAATGGAAATGCTAAAATGTTTAGTTGACTCTAAATCCATCAAAATATGTCTGTAAGTAGTCATTCAGTGTTCTGCTGCTGAATTAATGTTTTTTCTCATGAAACAGAATCGTTAATGTCTTTCAAGTGAATGGAATTTTTATCAAAGAATGAATCATCACAGTATTTCTCTTTTATGTTTAAGACAATTTTCTTTATCTAGTATCTAGAAAAGCTCAGTTTTGCATGTGCGTTGCATTTTAATGTAACTGACTTTTTTTTCTTCTTTAGCTTGAAGAGTATCACGATTCTCCTGCTGGTGAGGATGATGACGATGACGATGGAGGTCTTACTGTTCAGGGTGGGAAGTTCCGCATGGAAGTGCTTGATTAGTGTTCCATGGCAACACACACTCATTGCAAGACTGTTTACTGCAAAAATTATTTAGTCCATGAGGCTAAAATTCCTGGCCACTAGCAACAGCCAAGCAGCAGATGTGCAAAAGCAGCTTTCATGCGCTGTATATTTCGGTACATTTGCTTAATAGGAGGTTATCAGCATATGAATCCTAGATCAAATAGTGCCAAATTAAGTTGATTTTATATTGTATTTACTGTACAGTATTAGAACCTTTGGCCATATGAAGAACTGCATTACTGGTGCATGCTTTAGTGTCCAGTATATTCTGAACAACAGCATTTAGCAAAATATTTTGTTAGAAATTAGCGTAGTGTCACATGATAGCAATAAAGACTAGAACCATTTTTGAAAGTCCAGTTCTGGTACCTTGAATAGTGTGTGGGTGCAGTAGCTTTTCTACCGCAGTATGCAAGTGTTTCATGTTTATCTTGGCCAATTATGTAACATTTTAGGTAGATTCTTGCAGTTAATTAATCTTTGTTTGCAGTTACTATTTTCTTGAGACACCCTATACATGGAAAGGTTGAAGAAGAAAACTGAACGAGTAGGTAATTTTCTGAAAGGTCAAAGTGGTGCACCCTTAAGATATTTATGTGGTTGTGCCATGCTTTTAAGAATCAGATTTGACTGCAAGTTTGTGGTCAAATTCATTGCATTAGTTCTGTGATTTTCATTGAGTTATGCTCAATAACTTTTATTGTTTGTAAAGACTTTATGCTTTTACAGTTATTAAGAAGCCACAGTATTCTGAAACAATCTAGTACACGGTCATATTTGTCTCCATGGAACAAACTGTTATATATAATTGTGTCGTCTATGTGGAGTAAGTTTTGTTATGTACAAAAACCATTCACATTCATTGTATGTACAGAAAAAAACTTTCTTAGCAAGCAGAGTTAATGTACTGAAGTAGTTTTGGTTTTCATGTGTTAGATACACAGTAAGTTTTGCATTTTAAATTTAATGTGGCAAGATAAGAATTAGTTGTGTCAAGACTTTAGATTTTGAGACATGATTTGAAATGACAATTACATTAACTCTTGTTTTATATACTGTGACTTGTTAGAAGTTAAGAGAGATTTGAATGAATTTTGAGTAGAGAATTTTTTCTGTATATGCCATATTCTCATTAGTTTTTATGGATTAGTTTACATTTGTCTAGAAAGGCAAAAAGTTAGAAGGCACTATTAATGGTAATTGCTACGTGGTAGCTGCAATGGTTCATCATTACTTTGAATGCTTGTGCAAAATTATAGTGGCTCATTCTGGTGATTATGTACATGCCCAATAAAACACAAGTAGTGAATGAATACTATGAACAAACAAAGTTGCATAAAGAAAATTAGAATAGGAATGGTATTGAAAGGGGATCTAATTTTGTAACATTTAAATAAAAAATCATTCTGCTGGTGATGGAGGTGGCAACATGCTCATATGAGA
The DNA here is from genome assembly GCF_015104395.2 of Macrobrachium nipponense. Taxonomy (NCBI): domain Eukaryota; kingdom Metazoa; phylum Arthropoda; class Malacostraca; order Decapoda; family Palaemonidae; genus Macrobrachium; species Macrobrachium nipponense. The sequence continues at coordinate 28,312,651 of NC_061109.1, read as the reverse complement.
ATAATAGTTCCATTAGACTCTTATCTTCAGCTATAAAAATTGTGTCCATCAAAATTGTTCCATACACTGTTAGTATCAATAATTAATGTGAAAAATTGCCCATGATATTTGTTACTTCTGTCATCATTATATATGGGAAATCATACTAATGTTGAGCAGTGTATAATTGATGAAAAATTTGTATAATATATGAGCAGTAAATATCCCATATTTTATGTAATAAATATAGATGAATTTGCTTTGCACCTACATACATAACTCTGGGACAGAATGATGTTGTACCAAGGAATGCTATTGCAAAAAATCATACTGTAAACATTACTCCAAAAGATTTCTATAAATGAAATAGTGTGGTCACTTAGACATTGTAGTTGATATGAGAAAGAATGTTCCCACTGCAGTGTGTAACATGAAGCATGCCAACAGAAGCATCAGACAAATGGCCATATTTTCTGTTTCTTTCTTCCATATACAGTAAACCTGTTAATGTAAAATCTATACCCTGTAAACATTACCTTCCATAATAGACCTCAGAATCGCATTGTCTTCAAAGTAGCCAGTTGCATGTTGTGCCTCTTGTTTAGTGAGTGTTCAACTGTCAGTAAATGTAAATCATTGGCCCTTTTGGAAATGAAGTTGCTTCGATTTTTTAAAATGAAATTTTCACGCTGTGGAGGCTAACTATCCACACATGTTCATTAAAGGGAATCATTTGTTAAGGAGAAAATGGTCACCAATTTCACTTCTCGGTAGAAATTCTCAAGTTTTGGGGAAAATCCTTAGCTATTCTTAGGGAAGAAAATGTAAATACCATTTCTTCTTGATTCTATCAGTTTGATTGTTGAAATCATATTAAGAGTAGAAGACATTAGAATTGTAATGAAATGTTTTTTGTAGCTGTACAGTATAAAAATGAATATTTTTAAGGGTTATGATTTTAACCTTTAGGAGATACTCTGCAGAATTTTAGCTGAATTTATTTGATGGAGTGCAGGGAAGGAATTATGAGAAATCTTTGGATAAATTTATAAAGCTTGATTTTATCCATAAATTTTCTGTTCAAGTTTATACAACATATGCAATATTAAAATTATTATACAAAGCAAGTATTAAGAGTACATGATACGCTCATTTTAATGCAGTACATTACATTTATTTCTGAGGGATAAAAGAACAGAGCCGTAAGGTACAGGAAAAGTCCTAAGTATGAGACAATCACAAAGAAATTCTTTTTAATCTTTAGGTTAATTCATGTATTACTTGAATAATTTCATACTGGATTTAGCAGAATTGTTTTACCTGGAAATCTTCGGAATTTTTACATTTTTTTGGGAAATAATGAAAGTAGTGCATTTTAATCTAAAGTTTTTTAGTGCTGAAGCAACATGCATGGATTTTAGGGAATAAACTACTTAGCAATAATTTCATGAGAACAAGATTTTGCAGTTTCAGTGATAAGTGATTGTTTATTCTACAAATTGTTTTTACATTATCTTGTTTTCAGTACACATACTTATTGTGTGGTTTTATGATTAAAAGTCAGTAAGACCAACAAATGAAGGTAATAACAGGTTTCATGTATGAAGATTTGCATCTAATTTTCATTATCAAGTATTTCATAAGTTGTTTAGGTTTGTTGTAAATTTCATTAATTTTTTATGATTGTATTGATGTGTTTACTATACAGTTTTTTTTAAGAGATGAACTCTCCTAGTAACAAGAGTCTGGCTTACTCCATCACATAATATTTGCAGTAAGACATTTCGTCAGGCACAGGAGGCACAATATCACTGGTAGGAGATTGATGTACATAATTATTACTGTACAGGAACTATGTAGATAAATTTCTCTCATTCATCCATTAAGTTACTGAGTGTTAAGAGTACTTGCGCATAATTGGGTTGGAGTATGTAACTCTCTTTGTAAGAGATAATGCTCCAGTGGTATGTACCATGCACGGAACTGTGCATGTAATAGCAAAGGGATTGCTGGAATCATAAAGCAATTGTCTGTGAATCGATTGATTGATTTCTTAAGGAAATACAGTAACCATTTACATGATATTCCAGTATGGTTAATCGATAGTGATTCAGGTGTGCCTGTATTTTGTGTGTTTTGGATATACAGTAATATATATATCAGTATATTGCAGTGCTGTGCATTTCTCTCATCTTGTTTAATGTATATTGTCAGTTTATATCCTGCAGTCAAATGTGCCAAGAAGAAGTTCTTAAATTTCATCTGCCAATTCAGGTTGAGTTTTATTCACACGTATGACTTGAATCTGAACCACCAGGAAACGCAATGTTCAACTTGTGTCGCCTTTTAATTATTTTTTTAACCTGATAGTTAAGGGGTTTTTTTTCTTTATTTTTTTTTTTTGCATTTTTATGAATTAAGATAGTTATTTTTGTGATTCCAAATTTAAAGGTTGTATACATATATTTCATTATTAATTAAAGCTCTCTGCCGTTTTATGTTAATATACAGTTTTACTAAAATCTGAAAAAAATATTTATCAGTCAAGTCAAATGCTCAATTATAGCTTGTTATTCTATTAGTTAATATATATTTCTACTATTGGCAGAATCTCAAATTCTTTATGATATTCAGTATCTTAGATCATCTCAAGTTTTACTCAAGAATTTAGAGATTGCAGATCATTGTACATTTAGCCTCTATCTCTTTTAGACTGGATGTCACCATGTTGACAGCTGAATATGCTAAGATTATTTCATAAGCAGTCCATATGTTCATTAATTTTATATATATGTATACTGTATATATTTTATGGGTTTGTTGCTATATGTACATATGTTCATGTATGGGCCTGAGTGTATTAATATATATTGTATATGTATACACATTCATATATATACAGCTACCCATTATTGGTTCCCTGTTTATGTAGTTTGAAAAGATTGAATATTTTTTTATTTGCCACTGTTTGGACAGGTATGCAGTTACCACAAATGCTCGATTTGCACTCTCCTCTTGTAATCACAACATATTTAATATATATATATATATATATATATATATATATATATATATATATATATCATATATATATATATATATATATATAGATATATATATATATATATATATATATATATACATACACACATACATACACATAAAATAAATATATATGAGTGTATATGTACATGCACAGTTGCTTTATTCATGTTAGATTTGTTGTAGTATTGACAAAACAACTAAGTTTATCATTGAATGTTAAAATTTTACTTCTTGAATAGTATAGTACTGTATTTTATTCTACAAGCATACAGAAATTTTTCACGTTTCGCTTCCTGAGGTCCATAGTACATGTGAATGCTCAAAGCTTACATATGAATAGTAAATGACCTTATGACTTTAAGGCAACTGAAAATTTGAACTGTAACTTGAACATCGTACAATTTATAATGTACTGTCATATCTATTTTTAACATTATAAATTATGGGTAGTTTTTCAGTTGACTAATGAATATTATTGAACTAGAAGTATTTTCAGGAAGTACTAGATTTCTGCATTGTTCTCTCATTCCAGGGACGGCAGTATCTATTTATTTCATCTCATTACAGTATGTATCAGCCAAATGTCATTAAATTAATTGGACTGAATTTTAACTAAGTTTCATTAGTATTCTTACATGGTGGAAAATTGTGCCTTTAGAATTGATTATCATACCTGATGCCTTATTGGATGTCCTGTCCCATGTCTTTGTACATTCGTTATATAAAGTCAACATTGACAGTTTATGTTATATGAAAAAGGATTTATCCTTCTTAAGAACTCATCAAATTAGGATATTGTTTTCATCTTTTAATTTTGAATGATTAATTTAGAATTCTACAATAGCTACATACATATACATACATAAATTGATAAATCTTGAAATTATGTGATAAGGAAGGTAAAACTGTGAAGTAGAAACTAAGTAGAGTGCAGTAGTATTACGAGGTAGTCCGTTATACGTACCAGATGTAATTCAACTCTTCTGGAATATTTTATAGATCCTTAAACTTGTGTTTGGTATGCAAATTTGCTCACTGTATATAGGACTTCCCTAGAAGGTTCCCTAGAAGGTTTAAATATTTTGTTCATGAATATACAAGATAGTTATCAAATGTTTATGTGAAGAGCAAAAATTTTGAACTAAAAGCAAAAAAATTTTTCTGGGGAAATTTTAGGGAAAATATTAACCTCAGATTTAAAATAAATAGTGATTTCACTGCCAATATAAAATAATTAAATTTAATTCTAACCCAGAAAAAATTATTCATCGATATCTTTTCAATCTACCTGCACACGCATTTGCTTCTAAATGTTTGGTATACCTATAGTATTTCCTTGTCTGACTTGAAGAATCAGTGAAGCTGATACACAAGTAGTATATGGTATGTTGTATTTACCTACAAGCAACAAAGGTTATTTTTAGTGATTTTACCGTCTTATTCCATTTAAAGGCATAATCTTTTAGGAAAGCGAAAAACATTTGGCAGAGACACAGGCACATTTGGCTAGTAGTATTCCATTGTAATTTTTGTGGTATTGACAAAAAATACTGGTAGTATATGTTTTATGTATTCAGGAGCAAAATTGTCCCGATTCATGTTTTGAGTAAATACGTACATTTTATTATTCCTCATGAAATACAGTGCTTGTACTCTAGCAGATATTCATGCATACTCTTTTTTTTTAATGATTCAACATAACTTTCAATATTAAATATAAAGTTATTTAATTTTTTAGTATTAGCTCTTAAAATAGAATCTGCATGGAGCACTGTAGCATAATGAATACATATACAATGTGTATATACTGTATAAATATGCATATCCATAGTCTGTCACAGAATGCAAAGATTTAAAGCAACAAATATCTTCAAAAATTGTATAATCATTTTCATTGTGAGCTCTTCTGGCATTAAGTCATACAAAATAAATTTGCCATTGCACATTCTTCTTTCTTTTTATATCCAGAACCATGTAATCCTAATTTTTTTTTTTTATGTTCTGCTTGGCATTTGATACATTGATCTGCAACATCTAGAATAGTTTCAAAAGTAATGTATGCATTGTTATCAGCTTAGTAGGTGGAGGATGGCTGATAGATCTATCTTAAAGCTGTGCAAATTAGAGTACTTAATTTTTTCATTCTCTTTTGGCTTTTTGTTTTTTGTGGTAGAAATAGAGATAATCGTTACTGTTTAGTGGATTCTACCTCTTAACTAATGCTTACTTATTAGGGATTCTAATGTTGACTTTTATTCATAAATCAATATGCAGTATTTTATGGATTTTATTAATTTTCAACTGTAATATTTTTCAGCGTTCAAATAATACAACATAGGAAAACTTTATTTTTAAACAGTATGGATGCAAAGATGTTAGGTTATGATTAGTAATTTCATATTTATAGTTGACCACTTGAAGAGTATAATTTGTTACTGAATTAACTTTTGTCAATTTTGACATTTGGTTTTTCTATTTTGCACCCATAACCTTAGAAGCCTTAATTTTGTTTTCATAGAGTAAGCAAAGTTAGGATATAATGCATAATCAGACAATTCTACTAATGTGAGTTAGTGATAAAATTTGCTAAGAAAAGCTGGAGCAAGTGAATAGAACAAGTCAAGTAAAGTACAGTTCATTTAGGTGCATTCCAACATGTCAATATGTACATGCCAAATTTAGGCTGCATTTATCAAAATTTACTATGAAAAGCAATATTGACCTTTTAATATCAGAAAATACTCTGGACGGAGTATTTTGTAGCCATTAGTTAAAAGGACTAGGATTGCAATGAAAATGTGTTATTGTAGACATGTGTAAAAAGATTAGTGAAAAAATTGAACTTGTTGAGTCTAATTTGCTTTGAATACCTAAAGGGTTGATAGAATATTAAACTCATATTTGTAGAATTGTCAAAGTGCAGGAACCAGGTGCTATATTTTAAATCTTGTAGAAATGGTTTTTTCATCCATGTGAAGCTGACGCTATAAACGTAAAAGAGTTCTTGCTTCAGTGTGGACAATTATCATTTATTTGACTTTTAACACTTCAGTTTGATACCTTATATTAATCTTAAGCAAGACAAGCAAATGCACATTTAGATGTATTCACACTTCATTTGAAGATAATTCAATATTTAATTGAATTCTTGTGTTGTGTGTCCAGTAACTCAGTTTTGATGGTGTAAACATACTGTAAAGAGGATAAAATTATAATATATACTAAGTATAGGGGTACCGGAGACTATTTTTATAGACAGCGTTCATGTCTTCAAATCGAGCAATCACTTCAGTCCTTAAACTTAGCTTTACAATCATTTCTGTACTCTCCCAAGTTTGGAATTCATTGTAAAACTACACTGTGACAAGTATCAATATAAATGCTAAATTTTCCAAGTGATGTATGCTTCAAAAAGCTGAGTTTACAGCTATCTGACAAATGGATGGAGATATTTTTCAATACACTTGTCCTTGAGTCAGAGCTGAAGTGGGAGTGTGAATTGTTTCTAGAAAGACAGGAAACCTAAGACCCACTAGTAAGCTACAATGCAAGTTTGTTTCACTTTTGAATAAATTATTGAAATCAAATTAAATGATAATGTTAGATAAATGAAAAAAAAATAAATATGGATTTTTTGTATTGTGGCACTCTTCTGAAAACAAATTACTAGTTGGAACAAACATTTGATTAAGAAAGTGATCATCTTCCTGTATACATTGTCAGTCATTTTTTGTGATATTTGAGGTAGTTTTACTCTAGCCTAATACATACAGGCCACAGGATGCATAAGGGATTTTGTAAACTGCCAGACTGTTGTACTTAGTGCAATGGCTTATACGAAATTTCATTTGAGTTTTTTTTTCTTACTGTTGATAGAATATAGATTTCTGCCCAATGTTGTTGAGCTACTGACAGGAAAGAACACCAGATGCAAGGTCCCTCTTGTTCCCTTGGTTTTGATGTACTCTTCTCTGTGCAATTTTATCCTTTGAAAACATATTTGCTCTACGTGAAATATTCATTGCCATCAAACCCTTACTCATGAACAGTCTCTATTATCATCATTTTCATTTGTCTCCTTATGAAGAAACGACCAGAAAGCTCCATGGTTTTTTAACTCTAATTTATTAGTACAATACTGCATTGTTCCCAAGAATATCTGTATAAACAGCCTGCTGTCATATAAAAAGACTTTTACATATATACAGTAGTCCAGAATTACTATTGTGAATTTTAAAGAACAGCTGTCCATACAGCTTTTATTCAACACTTCCAAAATGCTGACTTGGAACAGGACAATTAGATTTTAATTTAACGACTTTTTTTTATTGTATGGGGAGTTGTTCTTTAGATTTTCCAACTCTTTATGGGTACCAATAGTTACTAGTTTTAATTGTCATTTCATTTTGGTGGTAAAAATATCCTTGTTATTTTAAAAACGTACTGATTGTTACCTTTGTTACATATATATCATGGCTGACACATAGACTGCAATTTTCCTAAATAGAAAAAAAATTGAATTTCTGGCTTTTTTTCCTGCATTCCTGAAGGTATCTTAATCTTTTGAATATGTAAATCATATCTGACATGAATAGCTGCGAAACTTCAGTAATAGAAAACTTTGAAAAAAAACTTTTTAGAAATGAAATTTCAATAACATCAGAGTATCCAGGCTGCGCAGTTAATATAATAAATTTCCCGATAAAATAAATTCACAAATCACAGCTCTCCTTAGGTACTCTGCAGCGTGCCTTCAGCCCCTAGCAGCAACCCCTTTTGTTCCTTCTACTATATCTGCTTTCGTAATCTTTCTTCCATCTTACTTTCCACCCTCTCCTAACAACTGATTCATAGTGCAACTGGGAGGTTTTCTTCCTGTTACACCTTTCAAACCTTTTACTGTCAATTTCTGTGTCAATGCCGAATAACCTCATAGGTAGTACCATTGCTTCGCCTTCGGCGTAAATTTTATTTAAATTTTAATTCAATTCACAGACAGCTTCACAAATGCCTGAAAAAGGAAGAGCATAGTAAAGGGAAAGAAAAATTATAAGGCCTCTTTCTTGGAAATCTTTTAAGAGAGCTTTTGCTCGCATAATTGTTTACAACACGTGAATGTAGAAGTACTACTCAAATTACAAATGTTCAGTAAGTAAAGTGAGATTTACTAATCAAATACTTATGTTTGTTCAGTACACCTACAGATGTTCTTCATCTTCTTATTGGGAACCTGCAAAGTCCACCTAGCTTTGCAGCTAAACCCCAACCACTGCACACCAGTGATTAGCTAGCCCTTGAAGGGGGTAATAATGTCTCACTAGTTAACAGTCCAAATGATTACCAGTACGGATTTGACTCCATTCAGTAATGTTGAGATTTGTGCATGAATCATGACCACAGATTTGAGTTCCCTGAATTGTTAAGTATGCAACTGATATCTCCAATAACAGAAATATTAATTTATTATATATCTTTATGAAGATCTTAGATAATTTTGTCTGCATCTTTTTTTTCTTATGTGCAGGCTAAATCCAGAAGCATCCATTTATTTCTTTTCCTTATAAATTGGTGTTGGCCTACAGACTAACTGAAATGAAGCATAGACTTATGCAGCCATGTCAAATGTTAATATAATTGAGAAATTAGACCTACACGCGAATGTCTTATTTTAAGGCAGTGCAATGACAGGGCATGGGCCTATGGGTCAGTTTTTTTTTACTTTTGAGGCAATGCCAGCGCAAAGACCCACACGTTAAGGCAGTGCAATGACAGGGCATGGGCCTATGCTTTATTTTATTTTATTATTTTTTTTTTTTTGAGGCAATGCCAGTATTATTTATTTTTTTTTTTTTGAGGCAATGCCAGTGCATAGACCTACACGTCTCAGTGGTCGCAGGTTCGATTCTCGGCCATTCCATTGAGGAGTGAGATGTGCATTTCTGGTGATAGAAGTTCACTCTCGACGTGGTTCGAAAGTCACGTAAAGCCATTGGTCCCGTTGCTGAATAACCACTGGTTCCATGCAACGTAAAACCATCATACAAACAAAAATAGACCTCCACGTTAACTTCCTATATTTTGAGGCAATTTCATATCACAAATAGTTTTCTACCTGTATCTGTTGGAAAAAGAGTAGCTTTTAAATGATATAGTAGTTTCAAATACACGAGATATAATGTATATGCAAAAGTGGAATGTATACGTATAAGCAAGGGCAAATACATACATGTGTGAATGGTCATATAGTAACTGTAACGCCACTTATACCACAGAGAATAAAAAGAAAACTTGGGGGCACACATATCAATCTATAAAGGACATTCTCAACCTTAAGGGCCTCATTCAGTGAACGATTGTTTGTATCGTTCGCAAAAACATTGTGTAAGGGACTATGGGCTTGTCTTGAATGCCAAAGTGGACGGAGCGCCGTGTCTGAACGATCTCAGTAGGAATCTGTCTCGACCAGGTTGCTGGCTTACGATTTATGTCCGTCATACACAGGTCGTTCAATGCATGGGTTTGTCTGCCGATAAAAAGCTATCGCGAACGTCTTCCCGAGACAAAATCTTTGTTCGGACTGAAAACGGTGCGAGGATAGTTCATACTGTTTGAATATTGTGCGTTTGTCGATAACGACAATCGTTCAGTGTATGGGACCCTTAACACACAACTATCAAACTTCTCATTTAAATATATTGAAAATAATATATTTACAGAAGGGATAACACATTAGATTACTGTGAGGAGTAGATATAAGGCTGTTATAGCATTTCTAATAAAATGAAGGCTATGGCAGGAAGGCATCATGAGATACTTAACGAAATAAGAAAAAAAATTATAGCTGGAAAAGTTATGTATGAGATTACCAAAATAGTGTGCGAGTATCCCATGAATCACTTGATTTTGCGAGCATTCTTGTAGGTTACCCTGTTGGACAGAAGGATACAAAAGTGTCAGTTCGGAGAATAGGCTATTCTAGCGTAGGCTATACACATATTCATAAGATCTTGATTACTTTTAATTAAAACAATAGACTAAATCCAATCAGCAAGAGCAGACAGATAATTCTTTACACTAGTATTTTATGAGTAGGTCTAAGTTTATTCAGCAATGTTAGGGTTACAATATGACAAATTTTCGAAAACACTACATGCAGCAATAAAAACAAGAATAACCACAACAGCCACAAACGGCTGGAAATTATCCAGTAAGCTGTCATATGGTACTTTCAAGATAAACAGGCATATTCTGCTTTTGTCGAGTGCTGTAGAAACTGTAAATAAGTTTTGTTAAGTGTATTCTGTACTCTTGTCCCTTTCCAACTTAAGTAATGTAAACCAATATAAGTTTATGTTTTTTGTTTATTTTTCCCCCCTTTTGTGTTCAAATTTCCTTCCATACATTTTCCCCACACGGGACCGCTTGCTAGAGATGCGAGCGGCACAAAAAGCTTCCTGGTCAGGGGCTTGTAGAGACTGGCATGAATTATAGGTTTGCTCTATTCGGAGAGGGAAATGTATTGAGAACTCCCTCTGATCCTATGCAAGAGACTGTGTTACGAGCCTAATAAGGTTAAGCGAATATACAATAAGGATTTTTCAAGCAACACCAATATCTTGAAATAATTGAGTGCATGCTGCTTGTTAAGGTAAGCGGGTAGCGTATGCTTCATGTGTTATTTCAGGGATTGGGTGTTGCTAAATCCATTGGGACAATTCAAATTCAAAAGCTTCATTTCGGACATAAATGGCTATGGAGGAGTGAATGATAATGGTAGTTATAATTGGCGAGTGTTGGTTACGAGCGGCTGGACAAGTGACAGTCTGAGAGTAGATCCGGTGCTCTTGAGTCAGAGTTGTGGTAGCAGTATTAGACTATTAGTGATGGTCAGTTGTTTTGTGTTTTTTTAGCTGTTGTTTGAATTATTGTTGGTGTTGTATGTTTGAAGGTTGTTGAGTTTGTTATGCTTGTGAGTTCTGTTGGATTGTAGATGAGTTGTTGTGGTTCCTTGGTGGGGTGTGTTGACTTGTCTGTTATTGGTTTTTGGTGCTGATAGTGATTGTTGGGCAGTGGTCTTTTGTTGTATGGTTATTGAATTGTTGTGTGGTTGTTGTCCTTGGTCGGTTGTTTGTGTGTTGTGTTACTACAGCTAGCCGAGCCCAACCTAGCTATTTATCCAGCAGACAGTGGCGCAGCTCCTCTTGAGTCTGAGGTGAGTAGTACATGTGTTTGTGTTTTATGTTTTATGCTTTGGTTTTTAGCTTGTGAAATCACGCCACCTTATTTATTGGCGCCAAACGTGGGGCTGCTGGTGTGGCAGCTGCAGGAGGTTGGTGTGGTGGTGGGTTGTATGATTGGTAAAGAAAGTGAGCATGGAAGGTTTGACTTAAGTGGGGAGGCTGAAGGAGGAGTTGCAGTTGGCGAGGGAAGCTAAGGAAAGAGTGGAAGAGAATGAGAGGTTGAGGGTAGAGTGTGAGGAGCTGAAGAGCGAGTTAGAGGAAATGAGAGGAATGCTAAGGAGTGCGAAAGTGGAAATGAAATGGAGGTGAAAGAAGCAGAAGAGAGAATGGTTGAGAAAATGGGCGAAAAATTCGGAGTAATAATGAAAGTAGTGCAGAAGGTGATGAAGGGATTCATGGGAGGGAGCAATAGGAGGTAGGCCTACTAGGTCTTGTGAAGAGGGAGTGGATGAGAGTACGAGTGACGAAGGTGATTTGGTTGTGATAAGTAAGGGAAAGAGGGGAAGACACAGGGTAAGGATAAACCTGAGGACAAGAATAAGAAGAGGGCTGAGGAAAAGAAGAAGACTAAGGGAAAGAAGGCTAGTAAGGATGATGGACAGGAGACTAGGACTGAATACGTTGGGGAAAGGGCTGAGAGTGATTTAGATAGTGGTGAATGGAATCAGGTAGGTAGAAAGAAGGGTAAGAAGAGCGTAATTGTTAGATAGGATTCTTAAGAGACTCTTCCTATATAGTGTTTTATGTATGACTAAGTACATACACAAAAGATATACAAAGGTGAGCTTCATGTAAATACTGTAAGTGCTCAACTACATAATAAGCTTGTTAAAGGTTTGAGCACTAATTACATTTAAAATACAGTTTTAGCCGGAAATATTTGACATGTTTCCGCCCTTCTTTGTTTGTTTAAATTTTGAAAAAATTAAATAAATAACCATGAGAACCAAAATACTAATATAAATAACACACGCTGTCAAAACTATGAGGCAATGGATTCATATATGAGTTGATATAAAATTTACATCACATAAGTAAAATATTAATAATTAATTTTATTTAGACTTTATTTCTAATGGGAATTTCTCCATCAACACAAGACAATATTTTTTTTTGTTTTTTAACATGAAAATATATTTCTGAGAAAAATATTATGAACTTCTGTGTTATTACATTCCTTTGTCAAAATATCTGCTATCATATCTTTCGTGTCGAGCCAGCCGTAGGAGTCCACAGAGTTATCTTCCAACTTTTCCTTCAAATCTGTAATGGTATTTCGAAGTAAACGCTCCTCCATCTGTTTTGTACTACCTATCAATTCCAATAAAGGCCTAGAATCGGTGAACAACTGACAGGAAGAGTTAGTGAGTCTTTAATAGTTTTTCCAAAGAGTAACTGCCCAGCAGGGTGACCAGATTTTGAAAATTGAAATACGGTACACCTAAATTGGAGAAGTAGTTGAACAATATATGTATATATGTTTCACCCCTCCTTATTCCCTCAACTACACAAACTGGGAACTCTTACCTGTTGCCAACGGTGCCCTGTCTGCAAGATGTCACGAGGCTTATTAAGACTGCGTAAATATAGAAAAATAATATTTATTTCCCAAAGCAATTGGCTATAACACAGAACAAAATGATTAACAAGTCATAATGCCATAAACACCCAAATCTACCCATAAAGAAACCAGTAAGATAACATTCTACCCTCCTGACTAAGGTTACACTCCCAAACCCAAAAATGTCATAACGTCTAGTATTAGTCAGGTTAGAGAATCCCGTTTCTAATCAACCATGGAATTGGACCCATCTGTAATAAAGATAATAGGTATAAAAAACATACCCTCCACATCACTCTTTTCAAAGTATTCACGTAAAGAGAGTATTTCACACTTCTCTCTCTTTTCAAAAGGTAACAGTTTTTCTAAGTTTTTTATAGAATGTGTCCTACCTTTACAATGGGCATTTTCTCCCAACACTCGGAGCAACCACTTGATCTATTCTCGTTCGTCTCAAAAAATGCGTCTTCCACAAGTATCCTGAACTAGTAGGCCTGTAATACGCGTACAAACGAACGTACATGCCTCACGATCGGGGGAATGATCTCTGAGTCAAGTTGCTTGTTCAGCAAATACCTTTTTCTCCAAGTGAACTTGTACTGCACCACCACTTGTCTCTAAGCGAGGAGAGCTATGTGATCTGTCGACTATCATTATATGACACTTTAAACATATTATTAGCCATTCCCCCTCTTTTCACCTACTAGATATTTATATATATATATATATATATATATATATATATATATATATATAATATATATATATTTTTTTTTTGCCACAAAGGAAAAAAAAAAGCGAGATAGCCAAGTACTTTCGGTCCTGTTCAGACCCTTTACTGAGGCAAACTGATTTTACAGAGAACAACATAGTCAAAAGAAAGCTTAATATACAAACTGATACTACAAGATTAGCAAGCAATAAGGGCGATTTTCACTCTACAGAAAGGAGGAGCTGCCTGAGGGTAGCCATACCTTGAAGGATACACGCAGTAAACAAGTGATTCTCCCAGAAAACAGTACATTTTGAAAAAAACACGGGAGCATATACAATTTAATATCATGAATTTTTACACAAATTTTCCCCCCAAAAAAATTATTATTAATGAAAAGACGAAATAAAATATAAATATATATATCTATCGAGCAAGAGAAAGGTCCTTCATAAACATCTTACAAATATATGGGTCCAAATGGTACATTCCCAGACTAAGATTTAGGTTGTTTTTATTGGTGATTTGTATAATTGCCGATTCCAGTAAATTTCTTGAAACATAATCATTAGATCTAGCAATTACCGAGGTATCACCCCAATTAATACAATGAGATTTTTCACTCAGATGGATAAATAATGCATTTGAAGTCTGGGCTGTTCTAACTGAATACATATGCTGCTTAATACGTACACCTAAATTTTTACTTGACTGACCAACGTAAAACGATGGGCAATCCTTACAAGGAATTTTGTAATTGATGTTTTTATTTGTTACGGGACTATTCTTAATTAGCATATCTTTAATGGTATAGTTATAAGAGAACACTACATTAACATTAAACGATTTAAATATTGATTTTATGGTTTCAAATCCTCGAAAATAAGGTAAGCTAAGTACATTTTTAGGCATTTCTTTTTCATTAATAGCAACACTTTAAAACTTTTTGTGAGCTTTTTGATAACATAAATCAATTAAATGAGGTGGGTAGCCGAGATCGTTTCCTATCTTTTTTATGTATTCTATTTCTTGGTCCAGATATTGTGGACTCGTGATACGCAAAGCGCGTAGGAACATAGAAGAAAAAATTGAAATTTTAATATTAAGATGGTGGCGGGGAATAATGATCTTATTCCTAACACTGCTGCAGCTGAGGCTGCTTGTTTATTTGATTTGTGCTGCTGTTGATCCATGCTGTCGCACATCCCTCAGTCCACCGTGCGTAATGTTAAAATTCTTCGAGCATATTTTGCAGTGTGCACCGCTTTTGTCGTTGTGTTGGGAGACGAGCCATTGCTTGAAATCACTGTAATTTTGCCACTCTGGTCTAAAAGTTCATTTTCTCTTAACTTTTTTGTTGCACTTTTTGTCGGACATGCTGCCTTATGTTTAAAAAATCAAATACCAAGGACAGATGTGTTCGTTCTCGGCCCACTGCACTGTTGCCAATTTTGAGCGGCCGCCTTTACCCCGTATTTTGCAAAATTTCACTAGTATATCGTAAAATTTTTTTTTTTTAAATATTGAAAATACGGGACAAAAGGCGTCTCGTTGAGGGTCGATACGGGACACGGGACAGATGTCATCAAGGCCAATAGAGTACAGGTCAGTCGGAGAGAGACAAATCTCGTGGGCCATATCTCCAAAAGGACCCTAAGTACTAAGCTGTGGTTGTCGGCCTGGACGTATACTTAAAAGGGTCAGGTGGGAATGTTGTGTCGGCGCCGGGTTGGATGTCATAAATATGGGACAAACCCATCAAATACGGGACGTCTGGTCACCCTGCTGCCCAAGTTGTTTAGCGAAGAATGCGGAATCATCAACCAGTTTAGACAAATTCCTAGTTTCAGCTGCCTTTGCAGAGTGACACCTTTTTCATTAACTTTGATTTCCAAAGATAGGTACCGCATTGTACGTTCCCTTTGATCCCAATAAAACAAGATTTCTTCCAATGCTTTTGTTATCAGTCCGATGCGAAGCGTCTCCCAGACCAAATACTACAACAAGATCGTCTTTATTACCAATTCTTGAAAACATGACTTTATTTGGTTTGCTATGAACTCTCCTAACAACGTGATTTACTCACTTAAGACCTCTTATCTTCGCATCGTTATTTTTCATTGACATTAGTAGAGCAGTTATCGACAAACCTGGTCTAGTATTCGCAGCCAGCCAGCCTATTTTACCAGCATACTTTCGATAGACTTTCATTTCTTGTTTTGTCAACAGATCATCAGGACTGGCTTTACGTATATCTTGTATCTCTTCAATACTATTTGCATAATCCTCCATCGATGTGGGTATATCTATACCAATAAATCTGAATGTATTCTTCTCAATCTTTGACACGGTTAAAACACTCTTAATCTTTTCTATGGTATTATTAACAAATCTTTTGTTCCTGCGATGCTAAAATCATCAACCTGGGTAATGACCATTCCTATAAGATTATTTTCCTCATACTGATAGTAAATTGCTTCATCGCCACTCACATTCTTCTATCCTTCGTACTTAAAAATATCCTTTATTCTAAGCCAAAATTTCCTGCTGGCATCGTCAAGTCCGTACAAAGACTTCTTTAATTTCCAAAGTTCACCTTTCTTCAAGTCTTTCGGAGGTTCAATAAAGACGTCTCGACCCAAGGCTCTTGATTGTAAGAAGGCAGCCCTAATATCTATGGCCTGAAGATCAAACTTTTCATTTGCCGCCACGGCTATAAATATTTTAACACTTTCTTTCATAGCTGTGGGAGAATCAGCTTGAGGTTTACATTCTTCCTGGAAACCTCTGGCAACCAGTCTGGCTTTATAATAACTTTTTTGACCATCATGTTTTTCTTTATTTGTAATTACCCACCTACTGCTGATTCTCTGCTGTCCATCATCTTTCACTTCTTCAAAAGTATTGTACTCAGTGAGATTTTTATATTAATTTTCTTTAGCTATTAGCGCTTCAGGCAACTTATGATACTTAACTGGAAGTTCCACCACATATATATACCGTATTATCAAAGTCAAAACATTAAGCCTTTTCTGACTTCATCCAATACGCACCTATAGCATCATCCTTCTTGTCAACAAAATCAATGGTTCCGGTATTACATCCGCATAGTTACTAATTTCCTTATACATTTTGTCCTCATCTTCCTCTTCTAAAAATTCAACCTTTCTAGACTGAGATCTCGTGTTTCTTCTTAAATCATCTTTTACTTCGTCTTCTCACAAAAAAAAATAATTTTCTTCTTTTTCATATTTCTCCATACTACTGTCAGAGACTGTTATTCAGTCCCTCGTTATTGTCGTCTTCACGGGCATATACTCTGTAAGGCTGTACTTTACAATCAGCAGCCTTTTTCAAATGACCATTTGCCCAAATAAAAACAGCTCTATTCCTGTGACAAAAAAACTTTTACAGGACCAGATCAGCTTTTATTATTTTTCTCCTGATAAAATACAAGATCCCCCTCATCGTATCTTGTCATTAAAGCTACCTTTTATCACTTTGGAAACCATAATCAACTTACTTCCATATTCTTCTTCCTTAAATTTTTTAAAGTTATCTCATGGTGCCTTTCTATAATTTTTGACACTGCTTCACTATCGAATAAACTTTCTGTAGCTAAATTTCCAATTGATATTCCTGGAAAAATAACTGATTTCCCTGTCACCAATCTCATAGATTCGTATCCAAGAATATTCACATTTGTATTGTGAGTCCATGCTGCCATATTTAATGCCATTTTCAAATCTGTCTTTTTGTCTGCGTCTAACATCTTGTTCACTGTAACATCGGCTGAATGATGGTTTCTTTCATTTAATCCATTACTCAAGGGAGAGTATGGTAGACTTACGGACCGGCCGAGATCCGCTCAGGTTCTTTAATATAATAAACAAAAAGGAGTCAACACCAACAGTTGAAACTGGGGGTACGAATCTAGAAAGAAACTCGAACAGAACAGAAGTTTATTTACAAGCTCATTGACAAAGATAAATGTAGAATAGTTACTCCTATTTACACAACAAAGTTAAATCTGACAATAGGTAAACTGGGGAAACAGTGTGGTAATGAAATGCTCGCAGATCAGTTTTGCAGCTGTCGAAATCAGTGCTCGAAGCGACAACTTCACAAAAGGCGACAGCAGAAACTTCAGACGGCTTCTTGACTTCGTACTGCAGAAAGATATGTCTAGTCTTGATACTCGAAGGGCGGGTTGCTGCTCAGCGTCGAGATCTCTCTCTCTCTCTCTCTCTCTGAATGCGGCCTTAACTTGTTTCCGTTCACACTCTCTCGTGCGTCCTCTTCCTCTTATCCTTCGTCTCTTCCTTATTCTCTTATCTCTGATGATCTCATTTTCTCTACTTCCTCAGTCTCATACACACACACACACACACACACACACATATATATATATATATAATATATATAGATATATTATATTATATATATATATATAGATATCATATATATATATAGTATGTATACATATATAATATATGTATATATATACATCTATATATACTATAAATACATAAATATACAGCATATAGTATATACATATATATATATATATACTATATATATATATATATAGTATATGTACCTATATCTTATATATATATATATATATACTATATAGATATATATATATATATATACAGATATATATATAGATATATATATATATATACATATATTTATATATATTATATATATTATATATATATAATATATCTATATATATAACATATATATAGATATATATATATATATATATATATATATATGTATATATATATATGTATATATATATATATATATAGATATATATATAATATATATATATATCTATAGATATATATATATATAGATATATATATATATATATATATTATATATGTATAGATGATATATATATATAATATATATATATATATATATTGTATATATATATATATATATATTATATATATATCATATATATATATATATATATCATATATATATATAAATATATACACACGGCGATCAGGGGGCGGGGCTGAAAAGGGCGTCCCTTTAGAAGACTCGATGAAAATGTTGCATCATAATAAGCGGCGTTTCTAACGACGTGACGGCGCGTGCCGAGTTCCATAACACACCTGGGGATTCTCGAACAATCATGAGAATAGACGCCTCCAACACGTGCGCGAATGCCTCCTTGCTGCAGACCTACTCGAAGAAGATGCATTTTCCTTTCCTTTAATATATGATTCTTCGCTATAAAGCGATTACCATGACATGGACCAAGCTTTACAATAAAGCCAAACTTACTTGTATATTCATTTAACCCCTCATTCTGAAATTCGGTTCCATTATCAGCCCAAAAGCCAACTGAAGGAAAACTAAACCGCCGATTCCAGCCATTATTCAAAGCATCAACTATAGTTTCCATTCGCTTGTTTGAAATTACTACACCAGAAAGAAACCTTGTGAACGAGCAGACCATCCAAAATATGTATTTACTTCCATTCTGTTTCAAATCAATGGTAACAATCTGATTAAAATCAGTTACTTTTAGGATTGCTACTTTCGGCCTTCCCAAAGATCTTTTAAATTTTTGACAAACTTTGCAGTTCATTAAAACTTTTTATAATTTTCCTGATCTCATCATTCACTAAATTAGCATTTCTTTACGCCCAAATTAACTGTTCTTCTCCTTTATGGTTGGTTACCGCATGGATTTTCTTGACATCACTAAACTTTGTACTTCTTTTTCCTTTTTTATAAAGAAAACTGTTTCGGCCGTTGTCCACGTGCCACATTTATATAATTGTAAAGCTTGATGTCCTCCATCAGTGTTGTATAATTGAAATCTTCTTGACTTCTGTAAATTATTGACCATGACATTATATAATTATGCATTATATCCCCGTTCCATTCCTTTAGGGTGTCTTTCCTAAACAAAAAAAGTGTATTCTTGGCGTTAATCACATATGCATCCACCAACATTTTCACAAAACCATCTTCAGTATCTTTTTCTTTCCATGAAATTGGAAGACTAATTATTTCTGTGTTGTGAAAAACCGGTCCATCTACAAATCTAAAATCCTGAGAACAAGACTTACTTTGCAAATGCTCCTTCGTTATGTTATTTGAACAGAGATATCTGTTTAACCATTCCCTTCCTACGAGAATTTTTGGACACCCAGTGTCAACAATCATGGCTTCCATTTCTTCAACTTCTTTTGTGAAGTGCACTTTCTTAGTACGACCAATCAATATCTCCTTGTTTTCTTCGGACACAAATCTGACATTATTTGCATTCTTTATCAATTCCTTTATTTCATTCATTTCTTTCATAAGCTTCTCACAGCTTTGTTCAAGATTTTTTAATCTTTCATTAACTTTCTTATCTGATTGCGATCTTAGGTTAGGTGATCTATCGAATCTTCCTGCAGAATTGTTACGTGTTTTTGAAACTGATCTAAAAAGCGTTCTTGAAGACGATCTACATTGCGTTCTGGAAGGTCCTCTTCTATAGTTACCGGATTCTGTTCTCCAATATCCAGGATTCGAAGTGGACCTCCTATAGCTGTTGAAGTTTGGTGATTCTTTAAACTCCTTCCAATTCTGGCAACGACTTCTATTATCCGTGTAAAACGTAGAAGAGCTGTCAAAAGATTTAACCTCCATTGTTTTCTATTTTTAGCTTTCTAAATTCCATCTTCAATTTATGAACAACATTTTCTTATCGATAGGTTTCCTTTCCATCCCATCTTCAGTAACTTCTTTGAGGCGGGTCTTTTCATCCGTCGTTATTTTTCCTCCCTCATAAGCTGCCTTTATCATTAACAAACCCATTACATAATCAAGACAAGTGTTTATTTTTTCCATAGATATTTCAGCCATCAAACTTTCGAACTTATCTAGAAATTTCTCGCAACTCTCTGATTTGTCAGTTGAAAAGGCAAGAACTTTCTGTATAATGTTATTACACTTTTCAGCCTTAGTTTTTCCATATTTCTCTGCCAGAACCTCTAAGACATTGTGAACGATCTTCAAAGAACTGTTAATTGTACGATCTATTACGACTGTAATCACATATTCCTTAACTCTCTCATTCTTCTTCAAGCTTTCAATTAATTCATTATATTTATTGTACTCACTATCTTTGTTATTAATGCTCCAATCTTCAATTTCCACCTTAAATCTTTTAAAAGTTTGTCCAACCCAAATCGGTGGTATTTGGCTTTTGTAATCTGAGTCATCGTATCGGGAAAAGATTTAGTTTTCCAAGTGCTCTCTAAAAGCTTTGACAAAATCTCGGTTTGTTGTTTCAACACATTTGTCAAATCGGACCCATAGCCAACATTTTCCACTGAGCCATTGAATCGAGAATCACCAACCTTTGTCTTGTGAGTTGACTCCATATGCAGAACGTAATTTAGTCTGGTTCCCATATTCACACCGCACGCATCACAGTAAGTTTGAGATATTCTAGTATCCATTGTGAGCAACTTGAGCTTGAAGCAGGTCATATTTCTGAAGCGATCCATCAAAATCTTTGCTTCCTCATCCTTGAATTTCTTAGCTCTTGTCTTTCTTACACAATCATCATCTGTACCTATATGACCAAACAGGGGACCATTGCAAGTCTTACACTTTAAGATATCAAATTCTCCTGTAATCTTGTTTATTTCTCCAAATTTTTCCAGCTTACTTATATCACCAGAAAGATCACCAACACTTTTATATCCAGAAGTGTCAAATGAAAACACTTATGCAAAAACCACCACCGGGAGAACTAGGATCATTCCAAGCCAAACTGGGCAAAATTACATTAATTATTATACATAAAGGATTGACTACAGGGAAGACGAATTGCGTCCAAGTATTACGCTATTCGCCGTTAATACCGTTCCGAAATCCTTCAGATTTTCTCCATGTGTTGCGCTCAGCTATCACATCCAAGCAAAGATTGACATTACAATCATCGTGTGTTTTTACATGAAAGCATTACTTCAGTAAGTTACTTTCACTTTAAGCATTACTTCACGATGTGTTTCCAGTATCAGTGCACAGTCTCAAGCTTTGGCAGGTGAGAGATTACGAATTCATCCAAACGAAGACCATGATACTAACAGCTCACTCCTCAAACCGAGTGTTGCCACACGTACGATACTTATCGTACATGTACGATAAGAACGGCCTTGGTACGATAGCATTTTCCATTATCGCACGGTTTGTACGATAATTTTAAGGTGTTGATAAGTATATAATTACAAATATAAAGTGGTCGGTGAACTCCATCATGAAACAGGCTAATTTCTTTATATGTATATATATATATATATATATATATATATATATATATATATATATATATATATGTATGTATGTGGCGGTACTTACTTTCATCGCACAGCTCTAAGGTAACGTGTGCCGTCTTGGAGGCTGTACTTTGGGGAATTTGACTTATATAATTTTTCTTACCTTGCTGAAAGCTCTTGATCTGGAGTTCGCTAAAAGGGTTCTAATTTTGGATGAGAAATGAAATTGATATGTGCTTATTACTTTATTCTTTGTTCAGGGTTCTATAAAAGTTTTTCCACCTTCTGAGTTACTGGGCTTTTGGGCTGATAAAACTTAATTGGCACTTGTTGCAATTACGAGTCTATAGGCATGAGGGAATTTTACTGAGTATTGATTGTCACTTTCACTGTCTTTGATTGATTCGCACACCACACTTTTGCACCTGTTCTTCTTCGCTGGACTCTGTGTCTTTTCTTCCTTCTGTCTGTAGCTGAGCCACTCGTTCTCCTCTTTGTCGTTTTCTTCTCTTGACTTCTCTGTTCCCCTTTTTTCTCTGCTCTTCCTTCTTCTCTCTCTGTCTGCCCTTTTTGTTGGGTTGAAATCTCCTTAGCCCCGCCTTTGGATTTTGGATTCTGACTGGGTGTGGCATTTTCTGAAAGACTTTTTGTGTCTTAGTGGCTACAGACATTATACAAGACCGCCTTCCTGTCATGTCTTCTACAATGATTCGTAGGCCTTGAATTTGTATACGCCTCCTTCTTGATGTCCTGGCTTCTTAGGGGCGTATCCCTTAAGTAACCTCATAGGTCATTCGTTGATACACATTCCTGGGGTATCCCACTGATCTGGCTCTGCTTCTTGATTCGTTGAAGTCTATAGGTCTATCATGAAAGGGTGGAGTTCTGAAGAATTAGGCACTTCCCTCTTTCTAACAACGGGTCATAGAATTCCTTTTTAACGTATGCCAGATGGCTCTCTCTGACCTGTTCACGAAGGGAACGCTGATTAGTCATAGGCGCTAATGAGAGTAGTTTCCAATTTCTTGAAGATGCCTGGGCGATATCCCTCGTCGACCATAATCTCTTGTTGGTCACTAATCGCTGGTACGGACAGAGGCTTTTTGGGGGAGATGAAAACCAGATGTCTGATGGCTAAAAGCCTAATGTTTGGAGTAACAAAATCCCTTCGCTAAGAAAAATCATTATCTTATTCCCTTTTCCTTTTCCTTCTCTTATTATCCGTTTCGTGCCTTTTTCTTAAGTATTATTAAGTTATTGCCTTTGGAATAACGACACTGTGCCACACTATTACATATATATATATATATATATATATATATATATATATATATATATATATATATATATAGATATATATGTATATATGTATATATATATATATATATATATATATATATATATATATATATATATATATATACATATATGTATGTAAGTATGTATGTATGTATGTATAACTGAATCACGAAAGTTAGGAATGTGATAAATCAATAAATAAAGGTATATGCCATGAGGGAAAATAAACAACGGAGTATCCGCGAGATCTTTCGACGTTCAAACATCCTTTACTAAGCAGATGAACTGACTTACATGAGGAAATGACAATACACGAAAGGTCGTATAACTGACAGAAAGGGATTACAAAGAAATTAGTACCTAGAATCGGACACACCTGGAAGATGAGTAACCTTCCCAAACAAGCCAAAACATGGGCACAATTAAAGGACAAGACAATTAAAGGATTATTATAGGTGACAGCTATTCAGAACTTTGGTAAACAAAAACATATTCACAATACATATTAAACATACATATACAATGAAGATATCTCTAAAGCAACTAATTTTTATTTAAGTCTGTAATTATATTTTTGAGGTCATTCTTAAGCATGTTACAAATATAAGGGTCTAAATGAAACAGGCCACAACTAATGTTGAAATTACAATGAGAAGTAAGTTGCATTAAAGCAAATTCTAAAAGATTTCGTGATAAGACATCTTTTGACCTTGCAATTGCTGAACTACCAATCCAATTTATTCGGTGGTTGTTTTCAATTAAATGAATGAATATTGCATTAGATGTTTGCCCAGTTTTGACAGAATATTTATGCTGGCTTAACCTTACTTCTAAGCCCTTGCTCGACTGTCCGAGATAAGATGAAGGACAATCCATACATGGAATTTTATATATTATGTTGCTTTCTCTGGGGCCATTTTTTATTAACATTCCTTTTAGTGTGTTATTATACGAAAAAACAAGGTTGACCTTAAGGGCTTTTAGCAATGATTTAATGGTTTCAAATCCATTAAAATAAGGCAAACTGAGAATGTTCTTAGAATTTTCTTTCTCCGTATTACTTACACTATAAAACTTTTTGTGGGCTTTATTATAACAAATATCTAATATATATGAAGGATAACGTTAATCTTTCCCTATTTTTCTTATGTATTCAATTTCTTGATCCAAATATTGGGGACTGACAATGTGCAATGCTCGTAAAAACATAAAAGAAAAAATTGATGTTTTTATCTTAAGATGGTGGCCTGAATAGAAATGAACATAAGTTAAGTTGTTGGTCGGTTTCCTATAAATATTAAATTTACATTGAAATGGTTCTCTATGTATTAAAACATCTAAGAAAGGGAGGCAATTGTCTTTTTCTAATTCTAGAGTAAAGTTAATTGATGGTACCTGGTTATTTAATTTAGAGAGTAAATCATTTACATCAATATTGACAGGCAGAACAGCTAAAATATCACCAACATATCTATACCACTTTACAGGAATATAAATGATATTAGGTAAGTAGCGTTTTTCAAAGAATTCCATGTACAAGTTTGAGAGGAGAGGCGATAAAGGGTTGCCCATTGCCATGCCAAATATTTGTTGATAAAATTCACCATTGAATATAAACTTACAATCACAGATGCACAACCTAATGAGTGAAATAATGTGACTTATAGGTAAAGGTAATTCATGCTGAGTTAGTTCATCATGTTCAGCTGATGAGTCTCCACTTATAACAATATCATCCAGATATGGATAAGCAAAATTATAAGAAGCTAACAATTGGGAAGTGAGCTTCTGAAATATTGCAGGAGCGGAATGGATACCAAATGGTAACCGAAAATATCTATATAGACCCAAATGTGTGTTAATTACCAAATTAACGGTCTTCTGGAGCAACTTCCATTTGCAAATAAGCATTCGTGAGATCAAGTCTGATATAATACTTATATCCAGACACACTGGGAATTAATTCTGACATATTAGGTAATGGGAATTTAGATTCATGAAGAATTTCATTTATTTTACGAAAATCCCCACAAACCCTAAGGGATCCATTCTGCTTCCTGACAGTAACAATTGGTGAGGCATAATCTGAGAATTCTACTCTTTCTATAATATTAATTTTTTCAAGCTCTTGCAGCACACTCAACCTCACTGTGTAACGTCAGTGGCATCGTGCGGACCTTCTGAAAAACAGGAACATAATCAACTTTAGGATACAATTGGGCTTGACAGTCCTTATTAATTTTCTAACTATCTACATTATAGTTTTCCACAAAATCTTTTATATTTAACGGATGGACATTAATTATATTGCGCTTATCTATTAAATTAAAAGCAATCAAGTTATTTGGGGAGTCTGACCCAACAATTATGAATTTAGCGTCTGAATGATTTTGCTGTTTGTATTGAAAATTTGAAACTTTGACCTTCCCAAATACTTTAATTGGCACTTGGTTATAACTCTGCAATTTAGTTCTACAGTTTAGTAATGTACAATTTAACTTCTTGAAATCATCATACTTTAATGTGGAAGTAGCTGAACTGGTGTCTGTTTCAAATAAAAATGGGTTATGATTCAATTGACAACTAACAACATAAGGTTGAACAGAACTCTTGTTTACTATACATTTCAAATCAAGTGACTCTTCAGCATTGGATTCCTCTTCTTGGATTATAACTTCATGAGTCTTCTTCAAGTGGGGTTTCGTCGTTGGCGGCGCTCTTGCGAAAACTAACCTGAAGCTGCTATACAAGCCTAAAAAGACAATTATCATAACTTAATACTTTCGCGGGCTTAAGGTGGTTTAAATGCACACTTCGTGTAAAGTACTCAGAGCTTTATTGTTCCTTCATTCCGTTACAGGTGATATAACTTATGACTTAGGCTGCCCTTTTTCGGATCTTGTTTACTGGCTTACCTCTTTTTGACTGGGTCCCGCCAGCATTAAAAGTAGAAAAATAGTAATGTCTCTCTATATCAGGGTTGTAACAGTAGCTATATGCAGTATGTATGCTATATTTTGTTTTCAGTTTTAGAAACCAAAGGTAGTTTTGGAATTATTTAACAACGAAATTCTGAAATAGTCACCCTTGGGAGATCCAGTCAGGACGACGTAAACAGAACGTAGAAAACAACTATTATTCGACTTCAAGTTGAAATAGGCATTTTCTGATAATTCACAGAACGTTCAAAAAGTTGTCATTTATCTCCTGTTTTATTAATTACTGACTTCTCATTTTACCTTAACATGAAAACTGTGTGTGTGCGCGTAAAACACTCGATCGGTGGCCGAGGCAAAACATCCTGTTACACTTCTTTACAGCATACATGAGATTTCTGAATGACGAGTCCAGCGTCAATTCATTTTAATAACACTCCAGAAAGTAATCTATCTTTTTATATTTTATTGTAAATTATTTTTCATCACATAACAATATAGAAACTTCACTTGTATGTGTTTACATCTATGGCATTTCAACAGAAGTCTTTCGGTTTTGGCCGTTTTGTGTGTTGTCCGCCCGACGTTAGTGACGAAGCAAACTTTCATTATAAAGAGACTCCTGTTTTACAACTATTAACGTTAGTAATTTTATTTAATAGTGACAAGGTGGTTTGTTGAGTGTCTTCAAGAACAAGTAATTTCGCTTAAGTTCCTGCAGCAATTTTACAACTGAAGGATACGGGTATGGTAGAAATCAATTAATTTATATTTTACTGGACATTAGTTGCCCTGTGAATGAAAAGGTATTGGTAGATCTATATAAGTATTCCGCGGCGAGCTAGACTATGGCAGTTGACGTTTTTCTACGCAGTTTTACCTCCTATTCGTTTCGGGAACAAATGATCAGTGTAAGGCTACTGAAACCCTATAGGCAATATCCCAAAATTATTGTGGACTACAGCGGATATTGGTAATTTGGTATAGGTATTTTAGGTGGGTGAAAATACAAGAGCAAAATAGGCATACAAGGAGGTATTCTAGCATTGCCATGGCAACCTGTATCTGTAGGTTTTGATTCTGAAAAGGGTAAACTTTTTTGGGGTGGGGGTGGGGAAGTGATACAAGGATATGTTTTAAATGGTCCGTGATACTTTCATGAAGGGTATTAAAGTGCAGCGTGCACTAGCTGAGTAAGGACCTGGCTAGACCTGATACCTAAGGTTTAGGTTAGGTAAGGGTAGATTCCCAGCCAATAATTTTTAATGTTAAGTTCCCAAAGTTAGGTTAAGTTGCAGTCCAGGAGGCGGCAAAAAAAGTTTGGCTATGTAAGGCCTTATGTGCCTTTGACTTGGTTGCATTGGGTTGCACCCGTGTTATTTTAATTCACAGTTCCATAATTAGAGTAGGTTGGGGGGACGCTCATGAGAGCGAATTCCCCCGGCATCCTAGGTGGGATCCCCTGATAAGTGAAGTAAGTCAATGATTTTTCACCCACCCAAATACCCGGCTTTCCATATAAAAGGGGGTGGGGGGGAAACGTGCATTTTGGCCAAGCCCGACGTGCTAGATGTAAGTTTTTTTTTTTTCTCAATTCGTTCAAATGCAAATTTCCCCGTTAATTGTTGCACAGTAATACCTGGATAAAAGAGACAGTCTTCACAGTTATACTTGGATAAAAGGGACGGTCTTCACAGTAATACCTGGATAAAAGAGACAGTCTTCACAGTAATACCTGGATAAAGGGGACAGTCTTCACAGTAATACCTGGATAAAAGAGACAGTCTTCACAGTAATACCTGGATAAAAAAGACAGTCTTCACAGTAATACCTGGATAAGGGGACAGTCTTCACAGTAATACCTGGATAAAAGAGACAGTCTTCACAGTAATACTGGATACCTGAGACAGTCTCACAGTAATACCTGGATAAAAGAGAACAGTCTTCACAGTTAACTACCTGGATAAAAGAGACAGTCTTCACAGAATACCTGGATAAAAAAAGACAAGTCTTACATGGATAAAAAAAGGGGACAGTCTTCACAGAATACCTGATAGACAGTCTTCACAGTAATACCTGGATAAAAAGAGACAGTCTTCACAGTAATACCTGGATAAAAGGGGACAGTCTTCACAGTAATACCTGGATAAGGGGACAGTCTTCACAGTAATACATGGATAAAAGAGACAGTCTTCACAGTAAATACCGGGATTAAAAAAGACAGTTTCACAGAATACCTGGATAAGGGGACAGTCTTACAGTAATAACCTGGATAAAAAGAGACGGAGGTATTTCACAGTAATACCTGGATAAAAGAGACAGTATTCTCACAGTGGAATACCTGGATAAAAGAGACAGTCTTCACAGTACTACCTGGATAAAAAGAGAACAGTCTTTCACAGTAATACCATGGATAAAAAGGGACAGCTCTTCACAGCTAATACCTGGATAAAAGAGACCGGTCTTCACAGTAATACCTGGATTAAAAAGGACAGATTCTCCAACAGTATACCTGGATATAAAGAGACAGTCTTCACAGTAATACCTGGATTAAAAGACGACAGTCTTCACAGTAATACCTGGATAAAAGAGACAGTCTCCCCCCCCCCCCACAGTAATACCTGGATAAAAGTAAAGTACCTTCAGCTTACAGTAATACCTGGATAAAAGATAGACAGTCTTCACAGTATACAACCTGGATAAAAGGGACAGTCCTTCACAGTAAACCTGGATAAAACCGGAAGGGGACCAGTTCTTCACAGTAATACCTGGATAAAAGAGCCGGTCTTCAACAGAATTACCTGGATAAAAAGAGACAGGTTTCTTTACAGTATACTGGATAAAAGAGTTCTTCCACAGTTAATAACCTGGATAAAAGACCAGGCTTACAGTAATACTGGATAAAAAAGGGAACAGCCTCACAGGTAATTACCTGGTAAAGAGACAAAGTCTTCACAGTAATACCTGGAATAAAAGGACAGCCTTCACAGTAAATACCTGGATAAAAGAGACAGTCTTTCAAACAGGTACTGGAGAGACAGTCTCACAGTTAATACCTGGATAAAGAGGAAAACAGGTCCTTCACAGTAATAAAACTGGAATAGAGGCAGCCTCACAGTAATACCTGGATAAAAGAGACAGTCCTTCACAGTAATACCTGGATAAAAGGGACAGCCTTCACAGTTATAATACCTGGATAAAAGAGACAGTCTTCACAGTAATACCCTGGATAAAAGAATGATCTTCACAGTAATACCTGGATAAAAGAGTACAGTCTTTCACAGTAATACCTGGATAAAAGAGACAGTCTTCACATAGTAATACCGTGGATAAAAAGGAGAACAGTCCTTCAAACATTAATACCTGGATAAAAGAGACAGTCTTCACAGTAATACCTGGATAAAAGAGACAGTTTTCACAGTAATACCTGGATAAAAGAGTCTTCACAGTAATACCTGGATAAAAGAGTCTTCACAGTAATACGTGGATAAAGGGGATGGTCTTCACAGTAATACCTAGATAAAAGATTCTTCACAGTAATACCTGGATAAAGGGGACGGTCTTCACAGTAATACCTGGATAAAAGGGAAAGCCTTCACAGTAATACCTTGATAAAAGAGACAGTCTTCACAGTAATACCTAGATAAAAGGGACGGTCTTCACAGTAATACCTGGATAAAGGGGCACAGTCTTCACAGTAATACCTGGATAAAAGTGACAGCCTTCACAGTAATACCTGGATAAAAGGGACAGCCTTCACAGTAATACCTGGATAAAAGGACTGTCACCACAGTAATACCTGGATAAAAGGGAGGGACAGCATAGTAATACCTGGGTAGTCAACACATTAATACCTAGTTAAAGGTGACAGCCTACACAGTAACACCTGGATAAAAAGGAGTGTCACCACAGAACACTGGATAAACCGGACAGTCACTACAATAATACCTGGATCAAAGGGATAGTTACCACAGTAATACCTGTCAGTTCACCCCCACGACTGTTAGAAGGTTGAACGTCCACGTGTAAAATGTAGAACTGTCAGTCGGACCATCGCTCTTTTGAGCGCCTCAGCAGCGGGGTTGGTATGGTATTAGCGTCCCACCTCGGTGGTCGCGGGTTCGATTCTCGGCCATTCCATTGAGGAGTGAGAGATGTGTATATCTGGTGATAGAAGTTCACTCTCGACGTGGTTCGGAAGTCACGTAAAGCCGTTGGTCCTGTTGCTGAATAACCACTGGTTCCATGCAATGTAAAAACACCATACAAACAAACAAACATCGCTCATTTGCCAGAAGAGGGACACAACTCAAAAAAATGTGTTTTGAGCTATTGTTACCAGCAGATAACCTGTTCTTTATTCCACATTGTGGCAAAAAACTTATCTGTATTTGTCATAGAAACAGCTCTGTAAAAGAATCATCTAAATATAAATGGACAAAGTATAGAGAATTTCAACTTTAGATTGCTTCTCCTGAAATATAGCAATTTTCGAGTTAAGATTCTTCTGGCAAATGACCGAATATATACTCATATCCCAATTTTGATCCTCATTTAACGTTGATGTTAAAATTGGTGATATAAGTGAATTATAATCAAGTCTGACGATTTGGTTTGTTTCTTCATTTACTTAATAGATAGAACTCAGTATTAAGAATGTTTTTATTATTATTATTATTATTATTATTATTTTATTTTTATTTTTTTTGCTCTATCACAGTCCTCCAATTCGACTGGGTGGTATTTATAGTGTGGGGTTCCGGGTTGCATCCTGCCTCCTTAGGAGTCCATCACTTTTCTCACTATGTGTGCTGTTTCTAGGATCACACTAACTTCTGCATGAGTCCTGGAGCTAGCTTCAGCCTCCTAGTTTTCTTTTTCTAGATTCCTTTTCAGGGATCTTGGGATCGTGCCTAGTGCTCCTATGATTATGGGTACGATTTCCACTGGCATATCCCATATCCTTCTTATTTCTATTTTCAGATCTTGATACTTATCCATTTTTTCCCTCTCTTTCTCTTCAACTCTGGTGTCCCATGGTATTGCGACATCAATGAGTGATACTTTCTTTTTCTGACTTTGTCAATCAACGTCACGACTGGTCTGTTTGCACGTATCACCCTATCCGTTCTTTGATACCATAGTCCCAGAGGATCTTTGCGTGATACGTTTTCTATCACTCCCTCAGGTTGGTGCTCGTAACCAACTTATTACTGCAAGGTAGCTGATGTTTCTTGCACAGGCTCCAGTGGAGGGCTTTTGCCACTGAATCATGCCTCTTTTTGTACTGGTTCTGTGCAAGTGCCGGGCATTCGCTTGCTATGTGGTTTATGGTTTCATTTTTCGTATTGCACTTCCTACATATGGGAGAGATGTTATTTCCGTCTATCGTTCTTGAACATATCTGGTTCTTAGGGCCTGATCTTGTGACCCAACTGTTATCATTCCTTCAGTTTCCTTCTTTAGCTCTCCCCTCGTAGCCATTGCCATGTGTCATCGCTGGCTAGTTCTTTAGTCTGTCTCATGTATTGTCCGTGCATTGGTTTGTTGTGCCAGTCCTCTGTTCTGTTTGTCATTCTCCTGTCTTCGTATATTTCTGGGTGGGTCTTCGTCTACTTTTATTAGTCCATTATTCCCATGCACTCTTTAGCCACTCGTCTTCACTGGTTTTCAGATATTGCCCCAGTGCTCTGTTCTCGATGTTGACGCAGTCCGCTATACTTAGTAGTCCTCTCCCTCCTCCTTTCGTGTTATGTATAGTCTGTCCGTATTTGCTCTTGGGTGTAGTGCTTTTGTGTATTGTCATATGTTTCCTGGTTTTTTCTGATCTATGCTGCGGAGTTCTGCCTTCGTCCATTCCACTATTCCTGCGCTGTATCTGATTACTGGCACTGTCATGTGTTTTATGGCTTTTATCATTTTTCCGGCGTTGAGTTTTGACTTGAGTATTGCCTTGAGTCTGCATATATTCTTTCCTGATCGTGTCCATCATCTCTTGGTGTTTTATATTCCCTTCCATCCCATTATTATTATTATTATTATTATTATTATTATTATTATTATTATTATTATTATTATTATTATTATTATTATTATTATTATTATTATATTTTATTAAAAATAATGGCAGAATTCACAGAATTGATTTTATATAAAATTCTTTCAATTCTCTAATGATTTGTCTTTCTGGCATGCTGGTATTATAATACCAGCATGTCAGGAAGACAAATCATTAGGAGAATTGAAAGAATTTTATATAAAATCAATTCTGTGAATTCTGCCGTATTTTTAATTATTTTTAAAAAAAACATGCTTGAAAGAACGGTCCTGTTTCCAGACAACACAGATATTATTATAATTATTATTTGTTTTTCAATTGTGTAAGTAAATCCCTATGTAGTATTCTTGCTTAGGATTTGCATAGTCTCATGTCCAATTACCCTTTTTGGGCATATTTCGGTACTAGCTATGATTTATTTTTCCCGTGATGCAGTTGAGTCATCAAGGAGCTTATTGTTATTTCGACGGAATAGGTAAATTGATAAGTAGAGTGACATTTTCTCCTTCGGTTCTAAGTCAAATGGACAATTTCCCCACGGTCCAGACCTTAAAGGTGAACTTCTGGTTGCATTTCAAATGTTCCATATGTAGTATTATTCCATTTAAGTACACCGGTGAAATTTTTTTTTTAGAAAGGAGCTTTTTCTTATTTTTTACAACCAGTTTTCTATTGCACCATGGGCGCAGCCATTTATGTGTGGCTCATCTGTTATTTGTGACGTCAAGTCGTGGTATGGTCAGACAGGTGGAACCATTCCGCCATGCGTGCTGTCTACACAATTCATGGAGACACACACACACACGTTTAGAAAACTGCTGTTCACCCCATCACACCACGCACATTTCGATTGACAAGAATAAATTTCAATTCAAATGCGTACAAGTGGAGGCACCATAGTATAGATAGCGGTAAATATCTTCGTCGGTACCGTGGTCTGTTCAGATGGAGTAGACCGTCATTTCACGTTGATCTATTTTCACTCATAGCTGTGGCCACCACTGTTTCTTTTAAGGAGAAAAAGGTTCCTGAATACGTGTCAAAAAAAGAAGAAAAACTACCCAGCCACTGTTTGTAATCCTGAAAAACATCATCATTAACAACTGTCGCCATTTCTCTCTCTCTCTCTCTCTCTCTCTCTCTCTCTCTCTCTCTCTCTCTCTCTCTCTCAGTAATGTTGCAACATCACGTATATTACACACGTGCACACACTTGTGCAATCACAGTATGCTTTCGCAAGGGCTGTCACTATTGCCATGAGTGGTGGGTCTCAATAGTCCCTTTCATGTGTGCGCAGTTCTGCTTTAGTACTTTTGATTCATCTGTGTACTTTGGCGTTCCTTGTTCGTAGACAGCATGTCTAAAATGTGACTGGTCTTTGGTTCATTATATCATATATATATATATATTATATTAATATTATTATATATTATATATATATACATAATATATATAATATATATATATATATAGATATATATAATATATAAACCATTCTAGAGGCTTATAAAGGAACTTCCAAGAATATCTGAACCATCTCACATGACGCCATAAAATGTCAACGGTCAGTTTCTCTCAAATTGAGAAGAGCGTCTACTCCCCCCAACATCCCCCAAAAAGTTCGTTATTTGTTAGCGTCACCTACATTGGCACCCATTGGTCAATAGACCTAAGGAGAGGTGGCAGAGCCAATCAGGTCCTAGAGGGAAAATATCGGGGGGTTTGTGGGGAGGAAGGAGAGGGAATGCCAAGATGCTCCTTTTTCGAGGGGAGTTAGCCGTCGGTCAAGAGATGGGGAAGACGTACTTCCCCCTCGTCGCCCTTTGCCGGTTTTCCCTGCTTGGTCTCAACCTCGCCAGTACTATAGATATAAAGTTCAATTTCACTCGGGCCCTTGTGTAAATTCATTAAAATATAAGACTTGTGTTAAATTAATCACTGAGTGTTTGATTTCTGCACGACCCACAGTAACTTAAGAGACCCACGCGACCCAGGTCGGGGGCATAATTTTGGTGTCAGGTGTGGGGTACGCTGCGAAGTGCGGATTCGGTGACTAATTGTTCAGTGTCTTTATGATCGGAAAATACGTGATGGAGCAGTCATATGAAACAATAACACGAAAGGGCCGACGTTGAAGTGATAGGTTAAAGCACAATTGAGCTTGCCTTCACGTAACTAATGTCAAAATAACGAGCGGTAGATAGCAAAGAAAGTCGGCGTACGATATTGCAATACCAAGCGCGAGACATCGTGAAACGGGCGAATACATGCACACACGTGCTGTGCATAAAACGGCCAACAGATATCAAAGATGGCGGACGGCAATGCACGCCAGCCAAAATTCTTTCCCGCCAAGGGGAAAGAAGAGTGCCTGGAGTCAGCTCTGTGCGCCCAAGAGAACAGGGGAAATCCTGTTGGGCAGCGGGAGGGATACCAGTTCTCCCCCCCGAAGAATAGCAGAGTGAGACTGTCGGAGTAGGGGACTCCCCCTGCAGGACAGCACACCCCCCTCAAGAGCGGGAATGGGTCGGAAGGAGATGGGCACTTTCCTCGTTCCCCTAGCCCCTCTAGCCGTTGAGGAGATGGTATTCACCTTCAGGATGGATGGGGGAGTGTGAGCTGTAAGCTTCGTCTGGCATAGACCAAGCTGTTAGAAGTTAGAATGATCGTAGAGTAAGGGAAGCTGACAGCCGTCGGATGGCGGCTGACGACAGCAAGGGAGTGTAGCAAGACACTCCTCCTCTTCCCTCAAGAGGAAGGGGAAGGCGACGTGGAGAGAGGAAGGAGGGTCAGTTGGGATCCTTCCTTGGCGACAAGGGAGACGAGGAGAGTGGTTACGGACCAGTGTGAATAATTGTCAGTGAGGGTCTTTGTGAAGAATTTAAACAGTCTGGGTGTGAAAATTTGGGCAACCCGCATTGAAAAAATTTTGTTTGTTTGTTTTGTTTTTATTCACTGTAGCCTAAACATTTTTTTTTTGGTAAATATTATATTATCAAAAGGCTTTGTGATTAGTTAATTGTCTGTTATGTGCAATTAGAGTGTGTTCTTTTGATTTGAATTTTTAAGTTATTCAAGTAATTTGTCTGAGAAATTTTGTTTCATCAGGAATAACATAAACAATCAACTAGTGATATGCCGATTTCTTTTTTTTAATCAGATTTGTGGTAACTGAACCCTTTTGTGATTTATCTGTGATTGCAGTTTGAGTAATTTAATTACGAATTGTACTTATTAGAGTTAATGAATAGTAACCAGTTCACTGATATTGCTTGCTTAATGTTTTGTGGAAACTGTAGATGAATTTTCTTTTATTTTGTTCATTTTTATTGCCGGTTTTCAAGTCCTCCACCTTGAGGGTAGGAGACCAAACCCGTCCCCCCTAGAGCCTCTCCTCAATAGCCAAAGTGGTTGTCAGAGAACACCACCAATAGTGTTTAATGTTAAATTTATTAGGGAAAAACTCTCTATCACGAGAGTATAATTCAAGTTCTAAAGGGTCCACAATAATACAAAGTGTAAAAAGTCCGTGTATAATTTTGAAGACTTTACAGAAAGCTTTCGAACCCTTCCGTGGGTTCGAAAGCTTTCTGTAAAGTCTTCAAAATTATACACGGACTTTTTACACTTTGTATTATTGTGGACCCTTTAGAGGTTAAATTTATTGTTATTATTAGTAGTTACCTGGGTGTTGACCTCTTTGAGATTCTAGTAGTTAAACCAGATTGTTATTCTTTTCAAGTACTAATGATACAGGTCCATTTAAGATTACTGGTCAATGCCCCGGGTTAGGTAAAGAAAAAAAAAAATATCATAATAAAAAAAAAAATTAATAAATAAATAAAAATGAAATAATGATAATTTTAGTTAATAGTACAGAAGCTAATGCCATTACCAAGGATAATGCCAATCCATTGCCCTCGATCGAGGTGCTTTTGCTTAAAGTAAAGGAGAGTAAGTTTTTTGCCACATTGGATCTCAAGGCTTGCCTTAATGGTGAAAGTAAAGAGAAAACGGCCTTTATAGCAAATAATCGGCTATATGAATATAATTTCCTTCCCTTCAGGTTAAATATGTTCCAGCTCATTTTTCACGAGTAGTGATACGCGTTTTAGCCTCTATAATTAGCATTGGAGTTTTTGTATATTTAGATGATATCATTGTAGTTGGTACTACTGTAGAGGAGCATAAAGGTAACCTGATACAAGTTTTGGAAGCATTAAGGCGTCATGGGATGAAGATAGATTTAGAAAAATGTAAGTTTTTCCAGGTCGAAGTAGAATTTTTGGGGCACCTAGTAAGTTCTGAAGGCCTTAAGCCTTGTGCCAATAAAGTTGTAGCAATTAAAGAATTTCCACGACCAAAACATGCGAAAGATGTAGCCAGCTTCTTCGGACTTGCAGGTTACTATTGGAAGTTCATTAGGAACTTCGGACAGATAGCGAGACCGTTAGACGCATTAAGAAAGCAACCTGATTTCCAATGGGGTGAGAAAGAGGAAGAAGCTTGTCAGAAATTAAAAGATACCCTAATGAGCGACGAATTCTTGGCTTATCCGAGGTTCGATCGCCCTTTTTTAGTGACCACAGACGCAAGTGGTATTGCGATAGGAGGAGTAATCTCCCAGATTGACGGTGAAGGTAATGAAAGACCAGTTTGTTTTGCATCACGAGCATTAAAAGGGGCATCTTGGCATTCCTTCTCCTTCCTCCAATAGCCCACAAACCCCGCGATATTTTCCCTCTAGGACCTGATTGGCTCTGCCACCTCTCCTTAGGTCTATTGACCAATGGGTGCCAATGTAGGTGACGCTAACAAACAACGAACTTTTTGGGGGATGTTGAGGGGAGGAGACGCTCTTCTCAATTTGAGAGGAACTGACTGTTGACATTCTATGGCGTCATGTGAGATGTTCAGATATTCTTGGGAAGTTCTTTATAAGCCCTCGAGAATGGTTTATATATATATATATATATATATATATATATATATATATATATATATATATATACTATATATATATATATATATTTATTTATATATAAAATCTCTCTCTCTCTCTCTTCTCTCTCAACTTGTATCGAATGCAAAACCTTAAAACTAAATAAAGGAACAAATGAAGAATTCCAGACCTTAGGGACAAGATGAGAGAGAGCGTGAGAGAGAATTCATTAGACAAAAGGGTAAATAAAGGAAAATCCCCGAATTTATTGCCATGGATGAGGTAAAAAAAAAACCGTACGGGGGGAGAGAGAAAAAGAGAGAGCAGACAAAAAAAGATACGGACTGCAAAAAATCCCTAATGTTCTTACAAACTTGAGAGAGAGAGGGAGAGAGATTTCAGTAATTTATATCACCAAGAGACAAGACAATTAAAAATCTTTCAGAATCATTCCTGCTATATTTTGATAAATCAAAATATCTCTCGTGTAATAAAGAAAATCAACGAAAAATCGAGAGAGAAAGAGGAGAGTATATATGAACTGGATACTTTAGATATGGATATCAGTTTGAAGAGAATGTGGCCTTACCTGGGCTTGGCAGCAGCTGTTGTTGGGTGTTGGGGCGTTGTTGTCCAGATGTTCGAAATACGGAAGATCAGTCATCTTGTTTGCTGTGGCTGCCTATTCGCTGGTGAAATTTCTCTCCTGACTCATGATGATGGAGCTGAACAGGCCAAGGAAAAGGAACTGGACGAGAGAATTGCGGCCTTGCGAGACGCCATCCAGTGACAGAGAGAGCAGTGGATGAACTTGGACAGGACAATTCTTCAGCTGCAACAGAGGCTCGACTACTATGAAGAGACGCAGAAGGCGGGCGGAAGGGAAGAACGCACTTGTGCCAACCATATCACTCAAGAGGTGTTGCTACAGCAAGCCTGGCAAGACAAGGCCCCCCCTCGCTTGAAGCTGGAACGGAAAAGAGAAGAAGGAGAAACGCCAGCTGGAAAACAAGATCCTCAAGATGGTAGAAGAAAATCAGCAACTGAAGGACAACACGAAGGAAATCGGGTAGAGAAACGATGCCCTATGTGAGAGGATAAAGGATGTGATTGCACAGTTGGCAGAGGCAAACTACCTGCTTGAGAGACTCGAGAAACTCCTATGACAGAAGGAGAAAGACCTGCAGCTAAAGATGGCATAAGCGGAGTGGATGGCGAGGCTCATTCAGGAACAAAAAGACGCGATCTAAAAGTGGGAATCCGAGAGGAAAAACCTCGAGTTGAGGTTCCAGTGCCTGCAGAGGGAAGTGGAACACCTCTGGAAGGAAAAGTGTGTACTACAGTGTGAAGTTGAGGCGGCGAAACTCAAGAGGAACGAGCTGGCATTGCTTTCTAGAGAAAGGAAATCGTCGGATGGAGTCGCTGGAGAGGAAGGCTTGTGTCCAGGGCGAACGGAACGACTAGCTGGAAGATGAGGTTTGACAGCTGCGAGGAGCGAAGGATAAATTGGTGTGCGACCTGAAGAACATCTATGAGAAATAAAGACGCCTAGAGGAGGACAACTGGAAACTGCAGAAGCATCTGTCCATCTTCAAGGAATGGCGTGTTGGATCAGATGAGAAGATGGATCAGATGAGAAAATTTTGTTGTATGGAAACTTTGATGTTTATTTTGTAATAAGTTTGCTTTATTAATCCTTGAAGGAAATTGAACTAGAACAGAAATAAATATGTTAAAATGTTTTCTTAGTTTTATTGATTCCTGGAAGGGAAAGGAAAGGGGAGGATCATAGAAACGGTGAAGAAAATGAGGGCATTTGTGGAGGTGCCCCTGGAGAGTTGAGGGAATTGAGTAGGATTCGTGGAGGTGCCAGAAGAAGAAGCGTAGGATTCAATAGGAATTGCAGACTGCCAGGAAAAGAACTGAAGGATTCAGAGAAGCCCCAGGAGAATTGAGAGGATTCAGTGGCATATTCCAGTTCTAAGGAATAGTATAGGTATAGCTCTCTGCAGGGACTATCGGGCGAGGCCCGCCATGGGTCCCGGAACAGGCGGGAAAGGTCCGCCAAGTGTTCTGGGACGGACTGGCCAGGCTCGCCGCAGGTCCCGGGACGGGCGAGTGATGTCTGCCACATGTCCCAAGACAGGTGGGCCAGGCCTGCCGCGGGTCCTTGGACAGGAGGGCTATGTGCGCTACATGTCCTGGGATTGGCGGGCTGGGCCTGCCACGGGTCCTGGGACGGGAGGGCGATGTCCGCCACGTGTCCTGGGACGGGTGGGCTGGGCCCGCCGCAGGTCCCAGGATGGGCGGGTGATGTCCGTCATGTGTCCCGGGCCGGGCCTACCGTGGGTCCCGGGATGGACAGGTGATGTCTGCCACTTGTCCCGGGATGAGCAGGCGATGTCCGCCACATATCCTGGGATGGACGGGCCGGTCCTGCCGCAGGTCCCAGGACAGGTGGGCTGGGCCTGCCGCAGGTCCTGGGACGGGAGGGCGTTGTCTGCCATTTGTCCTGGGACAGGAGGGTGATGTCTGCCATGTGTCCTGGGACAGGCGGGCCAGGCCCGCCGCAGGTCCCGCAGCGGGCGGGTGATGTCCGCCACATGTCCCAGGACGGACGTGCCAGGCCCGGCAGCTGATCCCAGGGCAGGTGGGCGAGGTCTGCCACGTGTCCCAGGATGGGCAGGAGATGTCCACCACATGTCCCAGGATGGGCGGGCCGGGCCCGCAGCAGGTCCCGGGACGGGTGGGCGAGGTCTGCCACATGTCCCGGGACGGGGGCCGATGTCCGCCATGTGTCCCGGGACGGGCGGGCGATATCTGTCTTGTGTCCCGGGACGGGCGGGCCAGGCCCACTGTGGGTCCCAGGATGGGCTAGCGATGTCTGCCATTTGTTCCGGGATGAGCTGGCCAAGCCTGCCACAGGTCCCGTGATGGGCAGGCGATGTCCGCCATGTGTACTGGGACAGGCATGCCAGGCCTGCCGCAGGGTCCCAGTATGGGGCGGGCATGCCAGGCATGTTGCAGGGTCCCAGTACGGGGCGGGCGATGTCTGCCACATGTCCCAAAACAGGCGTGCCGGGCCTACCGCTGGTCCCGGGACGGGCAGGCCGGGGCTGCCGAGGGTCCCATGACATGCAGGCCAGGCATTCCAGAGGTCCCAAGACAGGGGGGTGATATCTGCCACGTGTCCCTGGACGGGCATGCCAGGGGTCCCAGGATGGGTGGGCTGGGCCTGCCGGGGGTCCTGGGATGGGTGGGCAATGTCCGCCAAGTGTTCTGGGACGGACTGGCCGGGCCCGCCGCGGGTCCCGGGACAGGAGGGCAATGTGCGCTACTGTCCTGGGACGGGCGGGCGATGTCCGCCACGTGTCCTGGGACGGGTGGGCTGGGCCCACCGCAGGTCCCAGGATGGGCTGGGCCCACCGCAGGTCCCAGGATGGGCGGGTGATGTCCGCCATGTGTCCCAGGACGGGCGGGCCGGGCCTGCCGTGGGCCCCGGGATGGACGGGTGATGTCTGCCACTTGTCCCGGGACGGGCGGGCGATGTCCGCCACGTATCCCAGGACGGGCGGGCGATGTCCGCCATGTGTCCCAGGATGGGCGGGCAAGGCCTGCCGCAGGTCCCGGGACGGGCAGGCGTTGTCTGCCATTTGTCCTGGGATGGGAGGACGATGTCTGCCACATGTCCCGGGACGGGCGGGTGATGTCTGCCACGTGTCCCGGGACAGGCGGGCCAGGCCCGCCGCAGGTCCCGCAACGGGCGGGTGATGTCCGCCACACGTCCCGGGACGGGCGTGCCAGGCCCGGCAGCGGATCCCAGGGCGGGTGGGCGAGGTCTGCCATGTGTCCCGGGACGGGCGGGCGATGTCCGCCACGTGTCCCGGGATGGGTGGGCGGGACCTGCCGCGGGTCCCAGGACGGGCGGGCGATGTCTGCCACTTGTCCCGGGATGGGCAGGCGATGTCCACCACGTGCTCCGGGATGGGCCCGCCACAGGTCCCGCAACGGGTGGGCGATGTTCGCCACGTCCCAGGATGGGCAGGCCGGGCCTGCAGCAGGTCCCGGGACGGGTGGGCTAGGTCTGCCACATGTCCTGGGACGGGGGGCGATGTCCGCCATGTGTCCCGGGACGTGCGGGCGATATCTGTCTTGTGTCCCGGGATGGGTGGGCCAGGCCCACTGTGGGTCCCAGGATGGGCAGGCGATGTCTGCCATTTGTTCCGGGATGAGCGGGCCAAGCCTGCCGCAGGTCCCGTGATGGGCAGGCGATGTCTGCCACGTGTCCTGGGACAGGCATGCCGGCCTGCCACAGGGTCCCAGTATGGGGCGAGCATGCCGGGCCTGGTGCAGGGTCCCAGTACAAGGCGGGCAATGTCCGCCACATGTCCTGGAACAGGCGTGCCGGGCCTGCCGCGGGTCCTGGGACGGGAAGGCGATGTCCGCCACATGTCCCGGGACGGGCAGGCCGGGGCTGCCGAGGGTCCCATGACATGCAGGCCAGGCATTCCAGGGGTCCCAAGACAGTCGGGTGATGTCCGCCACATGTCCCTGGACGGGCATGCTAGGGGTCCCAGGACGGGAGGGCTGGGCCCACCGGGGGTCCTGGGATGGGTGGGCAATGTCCGCCAAGCGTTCTGGGACGGACTGGCCGGGCCCGCCGCTGGTCCCGGGGAATACGGAAATGGGCGATGTGGAATGTCCGCCACGTGTTTCCTGGATCGGCGATGCTGGGCTCCAGGAACGGGTTGGGAGGGCTGGGGCCCGCCCTGGGACTGGGATGGGTGGGGCAATGTCCGCCAAGTGTTCTGGGACGGACTGGCCGGGCCTTCCGCGGGTCCTGGGACAGGAGGGCGATGTGCGCTACTGTCCTGGAACGGGCGGGCGATGTCCGCCACGTGTCCCAGGCCAGGCAGGCCGGGCCCGCCGCAGGTCCCGGGATGGGTGGGCGAGGTCTGCCACTTGTCCCAGGATGGGCAGGCGATGTCCGCCATGTGTCCTGGGATGGGCGAGCGCTCCGGGCCCGCCACGGGTCCCAATACGGGGCAGGTGATATCTGCCACGTGTCCCGGGACGGGCAGGCCGGACCTGCCTCGGGTCCCGGGACAGGCAGGCAATGTCCGCCACGCGTGTCATGACGGGCGGCCCGGGCCTGACGCGGGTCCTGTGACAGGCATGTGATATCCGCAACGAGTACCGGAACGGGTGGGCCAGGGCTGCCGCAGGTCCCGTGACAGGCGGGCTCAGCACGCTGTCGGGTCCCAAGACGGGCAGGCGATGTCCGACACGTGTCCTGGGACGGGCCGGCCGGGCAAGCCTTGGGTCACGGGACGGGCGAGTGATGTCTGCCACATGTCCCGTGATAGGCGGGCCGGGCCCGGGCAGGCCGGGCCTGCTGCAGGTCCTGGGGCAGGCGTGCGATGTCCGCCATATGTCCCGGGACGGGCGGGCTGGGTTTGCTGCGCTTCCCAGGACGGGCGGACCTGCTGGGGGTCCCGGGACGGGCAGGTGATGTCTGCCATGTGTCCCGCGACAGGCTTGCCGGGCCCGCCTCTCATCCTGGGATGGGCGGACGATGTCTGCCACGTGTCCTTGGACGGGCAGCCCGGGCCTGCTGTGTGTCCCAGGATGGTTTGGATGGCATACCAGGGGTCCTGGGGCCTGTGGGCCAGGCCCACCGCTGGTCTTGGGATGGGCAGGTGATGTCCGCCACGTTTCCCGGTACGTGTGGGCCGTGCCCGTTGCGGGTCCCAGGACGGGTGGGCGATATCTGCTACATGTCCCGGGACGGGCAGGCAATGTCTTCTTCATGTCCCCGGATGGGCGGGCTGGGCCTGAAGGTCCCAAGAAAGGGGGGGGGTGGGGCGATGTCCGCCATGAGCCCGGGATGGGCAGGCCGGGCCAGCCGCGGGTCCCAGGATGGGTAGGGGATGTCTGCCTCATGTTCCGGTACGGGCGGGTTGGGCCTGGCGGGGTTCCTGGGAAGAGGGTGATAGAACATATATAAATACATATGCCTTATAAATACACATATATAGACAGATATGATACAGACATAAATGTATAAACACATAATACATAAATGAAATTTATAATATATATAAATATATATTTTATGTATGTGTGTGTGTGTGTGTGTTAGGAGGTCAGTAGCATAGGCAAGTTGTTAAAAATGATCGTTGCAGCTAATAAATGACAGTTTATTAGTCAAGCAAATTCGGCCATTGTCTATTCTTGATCTGAAAAGTTAGAATACCATGA
The DNA here is from genome assembly GCF_015104395.2 of Macrobrachium nipponense. Taxonomy (NCBI): domain Eukaryota; kingdom Metazoa; phylum Arthropoda; class Malacostraca; order Decapoda; family Palaemonidae; genus Macrobrachium; species Macrobrachium nipponense. The sequence goes on along the minus strand of NC_061109.1, from coordinate 28,269,309 downwards.
TATAAACAAAATATTTGTATATGTCTCTTTTTCACACGCATCCTACTAGTATAATCCCTATAAAGGCCACTTTTGTCCTCTTGTTTAAATCGTTTGGTGTTTGTATATCGCCTTATTAACCACTTATCCGTTAATAATGAGCATATGACACATAGGATTCTTTCTTTGTTACATATATACTGCAAAAGACACGCAACACGAAAGCAGTCTGGAAGCCATAAGGACAATTTTATGTGCTTGTTATAGGTGAAGCAGCAGTCATGTATACCCTGGCTTTGACCAATGACGATCAGCTGCCCTCGCCCTGTTGTTGGTAGTGTTTACTATTATGTAAGGTTACCAGGTACATTATGACAAAATATCGTACCAACCCCCTCTAAATTATCATATTTTCGTCTCAATATGATTGTATTTCACCAATTCCAAAAGTTTTTTATAGCTGATAGTAAAAAGGCAAATAGAAATAGTGTTATAAATGCTATGTATTCCTATAGTCAACATAAAACTGTAAAATGAAAATAGTGATATTGCCATATATATATATATATATATATATATATATATATATATATATATATATATATATATATATAGCTTTTCCTTTGATACTCATTCTAAAAGAGTGTTAAATATTTGTGATTCACACTACTGGGAACCCTGCTATTACGTCTGATGTCATAGTTTACATCACAACTAGCCTCTCTCTGGGTGCCTACTAAATTTAGCTAAGTTTCCCCTTACATTTGTTTAATTTAGTCTGATAAGTGCCTTAATTATCCACATTAGACACTACTGCATATATTTGCCAATTAGGCTATGGTTTCAAATAGCTATTTCCAAAATTTGATTTTATCGATGAAAATCTATTTAGACACGGCCCTGAAATGCACAGTAGTTTTCAAATATTAATGCTGACTAATACTGTATTAAGTTTAATAAGATTAAATGATATTTTTGTATGATAAAGAAATGATTTACCTAATACATAATAAGCACTAATTTTTAAATATTAGTAAGACTAAATAATAATAATATACTATAATCACAAAATTTATGCATGTTTATGGTAAATATTATGTTGTTCCTACACGTTACCCAAACCCTTGGTCCTTTACATTCGGAATTACTTTCAGCGAAGGCTGGAAATCAGCTGTTGAACTTTTAAACAAGGTGGTTAAGCAGTTAACTACAATCTGATAGCTGAGAGTCCCATCCCAACCCAACCAACATTCCAATTTGCTTTTAGTCGCCGTCAAGTGAGAACGTGTCCCCCATCTCGCCACCCGACTGCTGTTTAATTATTTCCAGCTTTTCCCGGTGGGATCTTTCTGTATTTGAATATATGGTTGATTGTGAGTTTGGGCGGCCTGTCAGAAATGTCACATTACTTAACAGAAAGTGACTGCGAGTCCAAATTGTTGCCAACACCTGATCATCACGTTTTTATTTCGTCCTTTTTTATCTCTCTCTCTCTCTCTCTCTCTCTCTCTCTCTCTCTCTCTCTCTCTCTGACAAAGGATTGATTGATATACAAATAGATGCTTAGTTCAGCCCTCTCACTTCCTCTGGAAAAGATATACATATGGGAGGGGCAGAAGGGTTTCCTATAGAGGTTCATTTCAATCTTTTGATATATCATAAGGAGTTATTCTCTCTCTCTCTCTCTCTCTCTCTCTCTCTCTCTCTCTCTCTGTTACTGGTTGTATGTTTATATTTCTAATGGTAAAATGTTTAAGATGACTTTGAAATGATATTAATATCATTATTTCATAGATCAATATAGTAAGGTAGATTTGATGAAGGATGATACTTGAAGTATTCATTTGGTACTTGAACTTTCAAGATAGGTAGTTATTTAAAAGCATTTTTAGAGGGGGTTCCAAGTATTTGCAGATTCTAGCCATACTCCGGGGGTGTCTGGTATGCATCTCCCGTGAATATGGGGGTTCACTGTACAGTGGCAAAGTAACAGGCCTAAACACACGTATTAAGGGGTATTGTTCGAAACGAAGCAGATACAGAGTAAGACACTTGCCTATAAACCCAGTGGCCTATAGGCTAGGCCGGACATCAGACAGGGTACATTTCGGGTCCCGCATAAGGGGAGCCCTTTTTAACCATGTGATGAGATTGATCAGAGGGAAGTGGGGATGTGATTCCGGGGGGAGACAATTAAAAGCTGTTTTCCTCTTCAATGTAATTTGTAAAGTAGCACTTTTCACATCCCTTAGACTTGTTCATCTTCTTAAGTGTAATTAACATCCCCAACATTAATTTCCTGTCCAAAGTGAAAATCAGTTTCTTCGTGTAATTCAGTAAAAATCATTCTTCATTCCAAATCTGCTATTGTAATGATACGTCAATGTCCTGCATATTCTCCTCTATGATTCAGGCGGATGAGCAACAGCTGTGTATGCTGTATCTCACTTCTACTGCTAAGATCGAGACTCAAGTTGAGATTCGCTTGAGACAGACCCTTGATGATGCTAGTCCGGCCATTACCTTGCTTTGTAACCCTTAATAGAAGGATATGCTCACATGAGCACCAATAACAGGGTTTTGGGTGGACGTCGGATTGACTCATGGCGAGTAACAATACCATGCACCATCGATTTGGGGGAATCAGGCAGGAAAGAGGTGCCATTACTTCTATAGCCCACAAATTCACTAATGGCAACTTTTAGACTGGCTAAAATCCACTGGGCCACTCATGAGAGAGTTAAATGTAATTTTTCAAATAAAAGTACTAAGAAATATTAGAATAAACATGTATAAATCCGAAAAAGTGATTACATCTTTGTTCTCGGTAAATTTACATAAATATTATACAACAAATATGATCAGAATTTGTTACTAATTTTATTTCTTGTCTGTTTTGATATGGTGTGAGCTATTCTTATACAAACTAAAATAAATTTACTTATTAGAAAAATCATGTATAGCTTCATAACAATTATGACTGTCTTGTAAAAGTCCCCCCTCAAGGTTTTGTAAATATTCATTTTCAACTTCTCATGGTAGAGAAAATTTTTAGAATTCTTTTTCTTACATTATGTGCATTTGCATATCTTCCTCTTTCCATTGAAGTGTTTTTTTTTTTTTTAAATTGGATGGCCTCAAAGTTTTGCCTGCCAGGGGTGCTACATATCAATTTATTACCCCATCCATTAAGGGTTAATAGAGTCGGGGCTCTTACTAGCACAATGCAGCCACCAACTCGCCTACCCAAATTGAAAGAACTCCCATTGCCAGTATTCAGGGGAGAAAAGAGTGAATTTGCTAAGTGCACTGAGTTATTCGATGTGCACTAGCACAACCGCATAGACTTCGATATCATTACAAATTTTGCACATCTTCTCGGTTCTTTGGAGGAGAAACCACTCAGGATTATGTGAGCCTTGAGTGTGACTGCGGCAAATTTCGATGTTGCACTTAGTCTGTTAGGGAGATACCATGGAAACTAACATTGTTGACTGAGCAAATTAAATGTTTGAGTGGTACCACCTTGGATTAGGGTATGCTATTAAATCTGATCCCCCTCGATATGAGATCACCTTGATGTGGTGAGGGGGCTCTTGAACCCCAGGAATTAGTTCCCGGGTTCAAACCAAAGAGTCCCGTATATTGTTATATATATATATATATATATATATATATATATATTTGGCATAAATTTTATGGAACTTTCCACTTTTTGTAAAATTTGTTGGACCTGACAAATGGGAAAAGATATCATAGCTGGGAATGGGTTTATATCCGAAGCTAAATAGTGGGAACTGTGGTGGGACCATCAACTGCCCGATAATGTTTGGACCTGAGTTTAATCAGGCGGAACTATTCTGCAAGACTAGACCACGGATTCCATGAGGGTCTGGTTCTGGGTTTAGGACTCTCGGCATTCTATCCGGTTTGCCCATAATGTAATTAGGGTGGGGATGATTGTATTCTTGTAATACTCTCAGTCCTATCAAGCAGGTCTGGCTTACACTTGGGCCACTCTAATTATGTTGTACCATCCCCTGTGGGGTAGGGTAGGAAAGTGGACATGTGGGAGTCAGTTTCTCACTTGTGCCATTAGTGGAGAATAAACTCCATGAAAGGCTGATGATATCTTTTTAAGGTTTTCAGGTTTATTTATTTTTTATTTTTTTTTCTCTCTCTCTATTCGATCTTTATGAGTTGTAGGAATAAAGATTTTAGTACCCCTGGGCCCCTGATGATACTGTTTTGGCACAGATGAAGACCTCTGCACCCATCTTGGAAACTAAAAATCCCCCAAATATTGATGAACTTGGATCGACTTTGAGACATGAGGCATCTGCTGAAAATGCAGAAAAATTGGTGGTAACTCTGGAACAATTTATTTCCTCAAGTATTGAGACTGGGGAAGATAAATCTACTTGATTCATTGAGTCTCTTCCATTAGATATGAGGTACGAAATAATAAATGAAGAATATAGCAAATATGGAGCTATTAAGAAAATAGGAATTAAATTGGCAGATACTTTACAGTCCTGGCAGGTTTGGATAACTTTTTCAGATTATAAAGAGGCTTTGGTTGCATACTCTGAATATAGGGAGTCTAGGAAGAATATCTCATGTGCTTTAATAAAAAGGCCTCCTTCTAACCTAAAGGTATATTCCCCAAAAACACAGACAACAAAACAATTAAAACATCGATGGCAAAAACCCCCAAGCCTGCAAAATGGCTGGTAGTATCAGTTAAAGAAAAGCGGGGTAACATAACACTATTCAGGAGATACTTGCATCGTCAAATAGGAGGCATTAGTAATTCAAAAATTACACGCTTTGGGCAAAACAGCCTTTTGGTGCATGCAGAATCAGTGGAACAGGCAGCCATAATATCCAACTGGAGGATTACCCCAGAAGGAATTATCAAAGAAGTAAAGCCTCTCTACAATTTTAGCTATGCTAAAGTCGTCATCTTCCACCAGGACTTATATGAATTTTCAGAGGAGGAAATCCTTGATATGTATCCTCCCAATGTTTGGAAAGTTTTTAAAGTACCTAGGTCGTCTATGATTGTTTTTGCGTTTTGTGATGAAGACTTGCCAAATTCGATTGAAGTAGAAAAGGAAATAATTAATATACGTCCCTTTAAACCCCGGCCACTCCAGTGTTTCAACTGCTTTGGTTATGGTCACCCATCTCGGGTGAGTGTTCAAGACAGTTAAATTGTATTAACTGTAAGAAGGAATATAGTCCCAGAGATAGAAATTGTGAATCGTATAAGGACGAACAGGAAGCTTTGCTTAAATCCCATGCAGAGTACATAAGTGTAGGCTATGCAAAGAAACTATTAGCTAGGACAACTAAATATAGTGATGTGGTGAAACAAAAATATAAAAATTCTAGTTCTCTCAGCAAACAACCACCACTAAAGAAAGAATCTCGTCCTTCTATGAGCAATGTAGCTCCTCAGCCTAAGGAAAGGAGCTCCATCCCTCGAACAAAACAACTTCCTGATTCAGAGCTTGAAATTGTTCAATCTCCAGAGGCCTCCTCTGTGGGGGCTTCTCAAACCCCCTCTTGAGGGGTCTTTCAGGCTTCTTCAGAAGCCTCCCTAGCCTCATCTCTGGAGGCATCCCAGGCAATCTCACTCCCAGATTTAAGGAATCTTCCACAAGAAAGATTGCAGACCTCAGTACCTCATGTGGCAGAGGTACATCATGCAAATATGGAATGTGAAATTACAGGTAATAAAAGATCACATACCCATTCCACATCTCCTCCATTGTCACCTGCCCAAGTAAGGAAAGGCAAATGTAAAATTATGCCATCAGAAAAGTCTTCCTCCTCTGAGAGGCTGAATAGACCACCAAGAAAGAATACCATGACCAAATCTCCATCAGGTAAGCCCTCTCTTTCAAGAGCTTCATATTCTTCATTTGGTCAGCCAACTAAAAATCTCTCTTCATAATGGCGTCTTTTGATATCCTGCAATGGAACTGTAAAGGGCTGCGTACACGTGCAGAAGAGCTAAAAGTCTTGTTGAGAGAGAGAAATCCTGGTATAGTATGTCTGCAAGAAACCAAATTAGGCCCAGAGTTTTTTAATCCTGGGGTTAACTGTGAGATTTTCTCCTCAGTCCCTCCTGCCGGTGACCGTGCACATGGGGGAGCTGCTATTATTGTGAATAAATCTTTGGAATACTCTCAAGTACCCCTTACTACAAATTTACAGTCACTTGCACTAAACATAATTTTAGACAAGCAGATTACTGTCTGTTCCATTTACCTTCCTCCTAGATCTGCATTTTCAGTGGCTGACATTTAGTAATTGTTAAATCAATTACCATCACCATTCATGCTTCTAGGAGATTTTAATGCACACAATCCACTGTGGGGAGGTGACTCTATAGATAATGGTGGAAAATTGATAGAGGAAATTATTATTAATAATAATATTGTACTTCTTAATGATGGTATGATGACATACCATAACATACATTTTAATTCGTATTCAGCTATTGATTTGAGTATATGTTCCCCAGACATAGCTTTGGATTTTAACTGGTTTGTTGACGAATATCTGCATGGTAGTGATCACTTTCCTATCCATTTGAAGTTGGTCAGAAATTTTCCTACAGAAGCACCACCAAAATGGAAGGTAATGGAAGCAGACTGGGTAAAATATAAGACCGGTATAAGATTAGACAAATCTTATGAATCTTTTAAATACCACTTAGAAGCATACGACTATTTTTCAAATACAGTATTAACGAGTGCAGAGGCTGCTATACCAAGAACAAGTGGAAAACTACGAAGACCTGCTGCCCCTTGGTGGGATAAGAAATGTGTTGTTCTCAGAAAAATTACAAGAAGATGCTATAAAAATTATAAGTCATGTGGCACATCTACTGCTAAGATAATATATCAACGAGCTATGGCCAAACAGCGTCGATATTTTCGTAGTGCAAAAAGAAATACATGGATATACTACATGAATGGAATTAATTCAAAAACTCCATCCAGAGTAGTTTGGAAGAAAGTAAGAAAGCTTGCAGGGAAATTTTCTCCTCCTAAAACACCCTCTTCAAAGGTGGGAGATTCACTGACAACAAATCCCAAAGATGTAGCTGAATACCCAGGTCAGCACTTTTCCCACATTTAAAGTGCAAGTAATTATTCAACCGACTTCCAGAGGATTAGGAAAACCCAGGTCCCTTTAGATTTATCTGGTGGTAATCTTGAAGCTTATAATGCTAAATTCTCTCTGCATGAGCTACAAGATGCCCTTTCTTCAATGGATGTTACTTCTCCTGGTGAGGATACTATCCTGTATGTAATGCTTTGAGGGTTACCCGAGGAAGCAAAAACATACCTCTTGAAGATTATTGATAAAATTTGTGATACTGGAATCTTAGCAAGAGGATGGAAAATTGCTGTAGAAATTCCAATTCAAAAGCCAAATAAAAGCTCTTATCAGGCAACAAGTTACAGGCCCGTAGCTCTTACTAGCTGTGTATGCAAGCTGATGGAGAAGATGATCAACTCTCGTTTAGTCTGGCACTTAGAAACACACAAACTACTTTCTCCACTCCAGTTTGGCTTTCGCAAGAACAGATCTACCCTTGACCCTCTGCTTAGACTTTCTAATCAAATTCAACAGGGCTTTGTAAACCAGTGTTAGACAATTGGTGTATTCTTTGACTTAGAAAAAGCGTATGATACAACATGGCGTAACGGAATTGTTAAGCAGCTGCATAAATTAGGCATACAAGGAAATATGATTAGGCTCATTAACTCCTTTTTAACAGACCGGTTTGAAAGAGTAAGAATAGGAAATAATTTATCTTCCCCATTCAAACTAGAAGGTGGTGTTCCACAGGGGAGTGTGCTGAGTGTAACTTGTTTTGTTGTTGCCCTTGATAGCGTCATCATTGAAATTTCAAATCCAGTACAGGCCTCACTTTTTGTTGATGATCTAGCTATTTATTGCGCTGCATATGATGCTGAATTGGCTTGCAAGTATTTACAAAAATCCATCGACTCTATCTCTCGATGGGCAAAACAAAATGATTTTAGGTTCTCTATTAGTAAGACAGTTGCTGTTCGCTTTACTAGGAGTAGACATCAAGAAGTTGTACCAAATTTTGGAAAACTGGATGGGTTCCCCCCCCCACCGTTTGTTTCTAACCATATGTGGAAGATGTCAAGTTCTTAGGAATGATTTTTTATTCCAAACTTACGTGGTCAAAGCATATTGAAAATTTTAAGTGCAAAGTAAAGAAATCTCTCAATCTTCTGAAAGTGGTCTGCGGCTTTAACTAGGGTGCAGATAAGAAAACTTTGCTACAACTTTATGATGCATTATGTAGATTCAAAGTTGGATTATGGATGCCCGATTTATTCATCAGCATGCAAAAGTAAACTCCACGAACTTGATGTAGTCCAAAATATGGGTTTACGTATTTGCTCTGGGGCTTTTCCAACATCCCCCGTCGAGAGTCTTTATGTGGATGCGCACCAACTTCCACTTGATTTACGATGTGAAGAATTAGTCCTCCGATACTTGATGATGATAAAAAGTAATGCTAGCAATCCATCAAATAAGGTTATTAATCAACTTGATGCTAGCAAATTCAAGCCAAGATCTTCTGTTCCATTCCAGATCCGGCTAAATGCATCAGTAAATGAAAATTCTATACTAACTCAGAATGTTTATGAATTGGCCCCTTCCAAAATTCCACCTTGATTCATACCAAAAGCTGAACTGTGCAAGAAAAATATAGTAAAAAAGAACACCCCCAATGAAGAAATAGTCACTGTTTTTAGAACATGATGGAGTTCATAATAACGACTATAAAATTCATACAGATGGCTCAAAGTCAAGCGAGGAAGTAGGTTTAGCTGTGGCCACTGATAATTTTTGTAATGTTGCAAAGCTACCTCCAGCTGCTTCAGTATATACAGCTGAACTATCTGCTATTGAAAAAGCCATAGACATAGCACATCATTCAAATAAGAAGTCTTTTGCCATATACTCAGACTGTAAAAGTGCTCTGGAAAGCCTGAATAGGTATAATTCTTCCCATCCTTTAGTACAAAAGGCTCAGGCGTGCTGTTTCGCATTTCGTGTAGGCGGAAAACAGTATGCTTTTGTTGGATTCCTGGTCATGTTGGGATCCCAGGTAATGAAGAAGCAGACCGAGAAGCAAAGAGTGCCTGTTCCCAAGGAGAAATTGATACAAATAGAGTCCCCCATTTTGATATGAAAATCTCTATTCGTAACTATATACTAAGAAAGTGGCAGGAGCGATGGTCATCTCCCCTTCTTGCTAATGATAAGAAGTTAAAAACAATTAGACCTCAGGTAGGAATTTGGCAATCATCCTATCAAAGCGACAAGAGGACTAAAGTTATTTTAACAAGGTTGAGGATTGGTCACTGCCGAATGACACTTTCTTCTTGATAGTGGTAGTGCTCCAGTGTGTGTTCACTGTGATAGCCCTTTGACAGTTGAACACATTCTGGTTTACTGCACCAGGTATGTAAGTGAGAGGCGGATGTACCCTCTAGATGGTAAAACTATATCTGAAATTTTAGGAGACAACATCGATGTTGGCCCTGTTATGAGTTTTTTAAAGGCTTGTGGATTTTATAGAAATGTCTAGTAATTTTATATAGATATAATCATTATTTTTTTTTTATCTCTATTTTTTTTTATCATAAATGGTAACTTTTAATTCCATTAAAAATGTAATCTCGATTTTACCGTTGAAAACATTGATCATCGGGGTATCTATTTTAAACTCATTATTTAAATAATTTCCATTGAACTTATAATTTATATTTCCATTTCTATTCATCATCACTATAGCGCTGAATGACTCTATGGGTCCCAGTGCTTGGCTTTATGCCAAAATCACATATTCCATTCCATTCCATTAAGTCTGATAAACCAAAACTGTCTCAGGGTAATGTATATCCTAAAATTGTAGAATACTTGCAAAAATGCGACAATAACTTGGATGAGCTTTTAGAAATTTTAGATTTTTTGATCAGATATTTAAAGAATGATGCATTGCAATGGAAAGGGGACAAGACTTATCACAGTCTCCCCAACCAAAGGCACTAGCATCTAGCATATTGTGGGATAGTGATGTGCCCATTTTTCAACAGTAATCATTCTGGCTACAATTGTATGAAATACGCCACCGCTACTGTAAGAAAGTGCCAACTCGTGTTGTCACAGAAATGCTTTCATTGTTTAAGTTCAGGTCATAACAGTAAGCAATGTAGCAGTAAACGCAATTGTAAATTGTGTAATGGGGGACTTCAGAACCTCATATGCAAAAATGGCAATAGCAGTAAATCGTGGTCGAACTCGTCCCCGCACCAAGCTCTATTGTTCAACCACCAAGTCGCTCACCTGCTCATGTTTCAAAACCCATTATGAATTTAAACTAACCCGTCCAAATGTAGTTCTAATGTAAGTCAAGTGAGTAATTAAAAAAGAGGGTAAAGAAAATCCCTGCGTAAATGCTAAAGTAGTAAAAGAAAAAAAAAAATCAGATAAATTTCTCCCCATCGAGATGGCCATATAGTATGCATGCTAGCAACCAGTCCAGACAAGGATGTTTTTAGACATGGGGAATCAATGCAGTCTTATCTCGAGTTGGTTAGCACACAAAAACACTGGTTTTTTTTTTTTAAGTAAATGGTATTTTTCCTAACTATACAAACCTGAGGTATTTTACCTTAGGAATGGCTAGAATTAAATCATAAATTAAAGCATATAAAATCATCTGTAAAATCTTGGAATAGACAACAATGTCAAAGAAGGGAAGATGTCATATTAACAAGATTAAGATAGAACATACATACTTTACACATAAATACTTGATGCTGCAAGGCGAGGAAAGACAGGCCCCTTACTGTGACCACTGCTGTACTCTGGTCACAGTCCGTCATCTGCTGACGGAATGCCATAAATTCGTAAGAAAACGAAGATCCAACAGCATATATAATATACCGCTTGAAGAACTATTGGGAGAAAATGCCCCACTTCGAAATATAGTAAATTATCTCTAAGAAATAAACCTTTTTTATATGATGTAACACGTCTTAAAATTTCATAAAGTTATACAGTAAGCGGTAAATGGCCTTTGCTGCCCCAGTGCTTGGTGTTACACCTAAACTTTATAAAACCAACCCACAACCCCACAACTCACAACAACAACCAAGGACAACAACACAACACCCAAGGACCACAACTCAACAACACAGCAAACCAACAAGGAACACAACCACAACTCAACAACAAACAAGGAATACAACCACAACAAAAGATCACTGCACAAACAATCACTAACACAAAACACAACAACACAAAAAGGTAACACACTCACACCCACTAACAACACCAAGGAATCACAACAGCTCACTAACAACAACCCTCAACAACTCACAACCACACCAAGAAACCACAACAGCCCCCAACAACAACAACAACCCTAAACCACATCAACTCACATATAACCCAACAGGAACTCACACGCACAACAAACCCAACAGCACAGGCACAACTAACAAACATTATTAACTTAACAACAACAACAAATCAACAAAACACAAAAATCAACTGACTTTCAATGCGTTCACAGACTGCTGCCGACACTACTGATCATCACCAATTCTGACTAAAGACTGATTGAAACGCAGAACTAACTCCAGCTGCACCAGCAGACAACCCAGAACTCACTAACAGCCAATTCAATCGCTAACCATCCAACCACCTATTACTCTCTCTCTCTCTCTCTCTCTCTCTCTCTCTCTCTCTCTCTCTCTATATATATATATATATATATATATATATATATATATATATATATATATATAATATATATATGACATTGTCAAATGGAACTCCCATAACTCCTCCATAAGGCTAACTCCAGCTGCACCAGCAGACAACCCAGAACTCACTAACAGCCAATTCAATCGCTAACCATCCAACCACCTATTACCCTCTCTCTCTCTCTCTCTCTCTCTCTATGACGTTGTCAAATGGAACTCCCATAACTCCTCCATAAGGCTAACTCCAGCTGCACCAGCAGACAACCCAGAACTCACTAACAGCCAATTCAATCGCTAACCATCCAACCACCTATTACCCTCTCTCTCTCTCTCTCTCTCTCTCTATGACGTTGTCAAAAAATGGAACTCCCATAACTCTCCATAAGGCTAACTCCCAGCTGCACCAGCAGACAACCAGAACTCACTAACAGCCAATTCAATCGCTAACCATCCAACACCTATTACTCTCTCTCTCTCTCTCTCTCTCCGCTCTCTCTCTCTCTCTCTCTATGACGTTGTCAAATGGAACTCCCATAACTCCTCCATAAGGCTTTATTAATTTTAGCTCTTTCATCTGTTATTCCCCCTGAAGATATGCGGCTGTCAGCATCAGCTAATCAATGATTAACTGTATATGCTTTTGTCTGGATGGGAAGCTTACACTTGTCCACAGAAACGTGTGGCTTGTGTTATTACAGCTGCCTGATTCATTCTTCTGTTTCGAAACGTGTTAGTACTATTAGTAATTATATTATTAGTATTATTGGCACTGTTATGATTATTATTATTTGTGTTATTAGGGTTACTATTTCCCTGAATCACCACGGTTTGTGAAATTGGAACTGGGATTCTTCTGCGTCTGTCTGGTGTTGGTCTTAAATTGTGTGGATTATCTCTGACAGTGTCGAGTAATTCGTTAAAGGCTTTATGCATTTCCCCCCAAAATTATTCACATATATTACTCATCATTACACAACAGCATAAAATTCATATGTGAAATTGGGCACAAAAGTATCACCAACAATTATTCAAACAAAATGATACACAACATAATATTCAAAGAAAAATTGTATGTATGGTTCACTATGCACAACAGTACCTCAAAAAAATGTTTCATGCATTGTTAATTCAAAGTTATAATAGTATATAGTAGAGGAAAAGACCCCATATAGACTCCACTTTTCTAGCCCCGCCCCCCCGCCCCCACCCCACCCCCAAGGGCGTGGCTACCCCCCACCCCCCTCCCCCCTCCTGATAAGCTCATGTACGTACGTGAGGCCTAAAAAGGGGCGTGGCCACCCTGACCCCATATAGACTCCACTGGTCTGGGGGGCGTGGCCACCCTGACCCCATATAGACTCCACTATTCTGGGGGGGAGGGGGGGGCGTAGCCACCCCTGACCCCATATAGACTCCACTATTCTGGGGGGAGGGCGTAGCACCCCCTGACCCCATATAGACTACAATTATTCTGGGGGGAGTGGCCACCCCCTGACCCCAAATTGACTCCATTTGTATCATAAACTCATGTACGTACATGAGCTCATAATTGACTCCATTTGTCTTACAAGCTCATGTACGTACATGAGCTCATATTAGGGGGCGTGCCCCCCCCTAACCCCAAATAGACTCCACTTATCTTATAAGCTGATATACGTAGATGAGGTGTAAAAGGGGGTGTGACCACCCTTGACCCCAAATCGACTCCACATTATTGATGAGCTCATGTACGTACGAGGTCGAAAAGGGGGTTGGGGGCGTGGCCAACTGTAACTCTACGGGAATAAAACCAACATTTCAACCCGCCACCACCGACCCCAAATTGACTCCACTGTTCTACACCTGTGACGTCACGTAACTCTAGGGGAATAAAACCATATTGTCAACCCCGACCCCCAAATTAACTCCACCTTTCCTACCCCCCTGTGATGTCACGTAACTCTCCGGGAATAAAACCAACATTTCAACCCCCCACCCCAAATTGACTCCACTTTTCTACCCCTGTGACGTCACGTAACTCTCCGGGAATAAAACCATCCTTTCAACCCCCGACCCCAAATTGACTCCACATTTGTATGGAATATTAATTCATTCCCTTGTATTTAGCATTGGTTACAAATATAAAATAACAATTCCGTCTGTAATTTGATTTTTCAACCTCTTTCAAACTCTGTATAATAAATAAACAAAATTGAAATGTGTACCTTTGTCCTCGTATTCGGTATGGAGATTATGACTCAAATTCTATGATAAATAAAATTTCACGTGGGGGTGAAGTCAACTTGGCAGATATGGGGACAAGGTCTCGTTTCTTCGTGTGTGTGTGTGTGTGTGTGTGTGCATGATTCATCATAAGATAACATTGACCCTGATGTTTATTGGGGGAGATATCAAATTGATAAATATATGTATCACATGAGGATGATGTCAGTCGCCAAATATCTTTTTATCATGATATCTGAACTATCTAAGAGCTGTCTACGCATATATATAGTTATAGATAATATATACATATATATATAATAAATATATATCTATATAATTATATGTAGAAAACAAAATGTAATGGCTGAGAGAGAGAGAGACTATATTCGCAATGTGCATATATAAATTTAGAGATTTTATAGGAGGAGGATGAGGTAAACGTCCCGGTTACGTTGAAAACAATTAAAGGGGGCATGAGTCGCAAAAAATCCTTCCCGTAGAGTTACGTGACGTCACAGGAGTAGGAAAGTGGAGTCAATTTGGGGTGGGGGGGGGTTGAAATGTTGATTTTATTCCCGTAGAGTTATGTGACGTCACAGGGGGTTAGGAAAGGTGGAGTCAATTTGGGGTTGGGGGTTGAAAGGATGGTTTTATTCCCGGAGAGTTACGTGACGTCACAGGGGTAGAAAAGTGGAGTCAATTTGGGGTCAGGGGTTGAAATGTTGGTTTTATTCCCGGAGAGTTATGTGACGTCACAGGGGTTAGGAAAGGTGGAGTCAATTTGGGGTTGGGGGTTGAAAGGATGGTTTTATTCCCGGAGAGTTACGTGACGTCACAGGGGTAGAAAAGTGGAGTCAATTTGGGGTGGAGGGTTGAAATGTTGGTTTTATTCCCGGAGAGTTATGTGACGTCACAGGGGGTAGGAAAGGTGGAGTCAATTTGGGGGGTCGGGGTTGACAATATGGTTTTATTCCCCTAGAGTTACGTGACGTCACAGGTGTAGAACAGTGGAGTCAATTTGGGGTCGGTGGTGGCGGGTTGAAATGTTGGTTTTATTCCCGTAGAGTTACAGTTGGCCACGCCCCCAACCCCCTTTTTGACCTCGTACGTACATGAGCTCATCAATAATGTGGAGTCGATTTGGGGTCAAGGGTGGTCACACCCCCTTTTACACCTCATCTACGTATATCAGCTTATAAGATAAGTGGAGTCTATTTGGGGTTAGGGGGGCCACGCCCCCTAATATGAGCTCATGTACGTACATGAGCTTGTAAGACAAATGGAGTCAATTATGAGCTCATGTACGTACATGAGTTTATAATACAAATGGAGTCAATTTGGGGTCAGGGGTGGCCACGCCCCCCAGAATAGTGGAGTCTATATGGGGTCAGGGTGGCCACGCCCCCCAGACCAGTGGAGTCTATATTGGGTCAGGGTGGCCACGCCCCTTTTGGGGGTTGCCCCGCCCCTTTTTAGGCCTCACGTACGTACATGAGCTTATCAGGAGAGGGGGTAGCCACGCCCCTTGGGGGGTCGGGGCGGGGGGCGGGGCTAGAAAAGTGGAGTTTATATGGGGGCTTTTCCTCTACTGTATATAACAAAAAAATTAGTTAAATTGAATTCAAAGTGCACAACTTGTTAAAAGATGTTATTCAAATAAATGGGACACAAATACATAAGTATTTAAAATCATATATCACCAAACGAGTGTAAAAAAAAAAAATACTAAGATTTCCTTGCTATCAAATATAAAAATCTTTATACCCTTATCGAGAGAGAATTAAAAAAAATTATATTTTCTAAGAGAAAGAATACGCAATCTTTCACACAGTCTTATAAAGAGAGAAAATTCAGCTTCAGCACACTTACGTATGTTATTGTCGTTCTTTTTACTTTGATTCCAATATCACTTCCTTCATTGTCGAATTCACCTATTGTGTTTCAAAATCAATCTTGACTGATGCTATTTTTCGTTTCGTCGTTCGGGAAAGATTCGTCCTTGCCAAAAATTCTTCAGTAACGTTGATTCTTTAACGGGAATGTTTTTCGTTCATTCGCCATGCACTCATCCATTCTTAACAGATTATTTATAGAAATCTGTTTGAGTTCTTATCGGCTGCTGCTGTTCCACTTCTCGTTTCGACGATGTTTTGTCTTCGTCGCGCACTTATTATGCCTTTGTTTCTTAACGCTGTCTCGTTTCTTTTCTTCAAAGGGAAAAAACAAAACTGTTCTCGCTGTTGTATAAAGTTTCTGATTGCACTTGTCGTTGACGTCTTCAAGCAGGATTTTATCGATCACTATTATTCTTCGCCGTCGTCATTAATTCTAAGTTCTATTTGTCGATTGGTATCACTGTTGTAACTCGAAATGTGTCTATTTATTCCACAACCGCTGGCACCACTTTATGTTATGCCTTTTGTAAAGTGTTCGACTGTATGTTCTCTTACCTGCTTCTTTCTTCTGGAGATTCCTTCTGCAGTCTGGTTCTATGTTTGACTTTATGCTTCTTCTTAATTTTAGTTCTGGATTAGTAATATTAATAGTTTCTTAGGAGAAGCTTGAGTGAGTTTCTTTTCTTTACTATTGTGAAGGATACAAGTTTATAAAGTGAGAATCTGGTTCAGACCACTGGTAGTGTTTTTGCCTCTTTACTGTACGACGACGGCTGGTCCTCAGACTCTTCTTCTAGCGTTCTGAAATTCAGCTACTCGTGGATCGAATTCGGCCCAACCTCCTCAGGCGTTGTAGGTTCTAGTTCTCCGCTCAACTGGATTCTTGATTCGTGGAGTGGGTCTTTCATTATCTTTCCCCGTCCCCTTTCAGGTGGGGTTAACATGTTAATTCCTCCCCTTCCAGGCGGAGTCAATAATTTAACATGTTAATACCTCCTCTTGGAGGTGGAGCTTCATTATCGATAGAAGCTGAGTAAGCCTGGTGCGATGTCACAGGTCAAAGATTTTATGGCAGTCTTACGATTTTAATTTGGACGGTGTTATGGCCCAACGTCCTGTGACTAAGGTTTTGTTACGTCTAGGCTTGTTGATAAAATTCTGACACACACCAAAGCTCAATTCTCTCTCTCTCTCTCTCTCTCTCTCTCTCTCTCTCTCTCTCTCATTATTTTCACTGTACATACTGTGATTATTCTCACTCCTTCTCTTTCTGTTCTTACGCTACCCTATCTATGCATTATTATTTCAGTCATGATGCATGTTAATAAGGGTGTGTTTCTTTTGACAGGAATTCTGTCTGTTGATCTGTCGGCCTTGTGAGCCGAACAATTACAAATTTTTAAAACCCCTGTTGTGTATATTACGAAGTGAAGAGACTTGTACTATGTGACTTCTTTTTACTTTATGGAGAGAATATGTATTTGGGTTTGAAGAGAGAAGTTTTATTTACTGTTTCATTAATGGGTTTACTTCAGATAAATGGGTCGGGTTTTAAACAGTCCGTTTGCCATGTGTTTAGTTTCATTGAGAAATCTTGAATTCAATTAGTTAAACTACTCTTAATTTATGTAATGGTTAGACTTGCATATCCTTTCATAATTAAATAAATATTTCTTTACGATTTTGGATCTAATCTAACCACCTAGGTAATCATGGTTTGTGAGTTACGTTGGAGTTTTGTCATTAGTTTCTTGCGTTGAACTTTGTCAAAAGTCTTTTCGAAATCCAAGAAAAGTACATCTATCGCTCTACTACTGCCGTAAATACCAAGCATGTTACCAAGAGGTTACAAGGCAGAGATTTCCTTCTTGATTTCTTGATATTTCAACGACAAAAAAGATGTTTCAAATATATTAACGAGAGAGAGACTACTTATGGTAGAGCAAATAAAAAATAAAAAACGAGTATTGAGGTAGAACAAGTAATAAAGTGACAGGAAGATTCCAGCGGGGAGAGAGAGAGAGAGAGAGAGAGAGAGAGAGAGAGAGAGAGAGAGAGAGAGACAAACAGAGAGAGAGAAAGGAAGGCCAAAAGGCAAACTTTTTAGGTAGATTGAAGAAAAAAAAAATAAATAACGAGAATTAAGCTAGGACAAATAGCAGTGACAGAAACATTCCATCAGAGATAGAGAGAGAGAGAGAGAGTACTTTTGGTGGAACAAATGAAAAATAAATAACAAAACTTGAGCTAGGACAAAGAGAAAAAGTGACAGAAATATTCCAGCGGAGAGAGAGAGAGGGGGGGGCAACTTTAGGTAGAATAAATGAAAAATAAATAACGAGAATTAAGCTAGGACAAATAGCAGTGACAGAAACATTCCAGCACAGAGAGAGAGCGAGACAGAGAGAAGGTGGGGGGGGGGGGGGGTTCCCTCAATGCCTTTCTGCTTGAGTCATGTTACTGTTTTCAGTTACAGTGAAAACAACATCCATAGCTTAGGCATCCACTACACGACGTCAGTCTTTACAGCATCATCTGATAGTTTACTTCCTGATCCTGCTACTAGACGACAAACAACACTCATAGAGAACGATTTTGGTTACATCTGGATTTATATCAATATGCACCATTTATTTTTCCGTTTAGCAATGATATATTCCAAAAACCGTGTTAAAAGGTAATAATTTCTACTTCATTCATATTTATACATTGCTATAACATAATTGTTTTCCATGCCGCCTTTGAAGCTTGCTGGCAAGTGGAAAGCTAGAGATAAATTTGGTGGCATTGGCCATCCTGAGTTCATGGGTCCTAAGGAAGGTTTGATGAAAGTTTCAGACCTATGTTCCTTACTCAGAATAAACGTGAATTTGAATCCCCGTTTGGAATCTGATGGCGGACATTAAGCCAACCTTGACGTTGCTGGCATTGCTCAATCAATGTTCAGGAGACTCCAAGGAAGGTTTAGGAAAAGTTTCAAGCATGTTTTTTGCTCTTGACTAAAAATTTTTAAAAGTTTTTAGGGTTCATTTTTTATACATAATGCAGAGTTCTGATCCAACAGCACTATATTTTTGAGGTGTTTGGGGCAGGCACTACAGGTGGGTCCCCAGTTTTATCGGGGGGGGGAGGTGGTTCCGTTCCCAGGGGTGCGCCGATAAGTGAAAACCACCATTAACTGAAACTCGGCGAGTTATGGCACCATAATGGCGCTTATAATCACTTACTGGCGCCATAAGCAACCTCATGGTGCGCCATCAACGCCATTATGGCGCGCCATAAACACTCTGGGTTGCTGATATAATTGAAGCTCTCTGCTAAGTTGTTTCTTCTGCCAGTCTCTGAAAGTGGGCAGGGTGTGTCACCTACACAAACAATACAAGCAGTACTGTGAATTTTCAATTTTTAGGCTGCCGTGGTAGGAAGCGTATCTCTGCAATTACTTGGTAAGTATATATAAAACTTTATTTTATCATAAAAATGACATTTTTGTAAAAAATATTTTGTTACTAAGGAGCCTTTAAAGGGTTGGCTGATTTCTACTTTGCCCACCTCCTTTTTCAAAATGGGGGAATCAGCTATATAAAGGAGAGGTAAGGTTCATATGAAAAATAAGAATAATTAATTTACAATTTATTTTTCAGGTGCTTACCTCTCCACTATATAAACTGATCTCCCTACCTCCTGTGGGTGAGGGAAGAAGATGGATAGAAGACTGATATTTATAGAAAACCGAGTGGTTTTTTTAATCTGTCGATACCGCTGGCTCGGAAGTGAAAGCTTTACAATAGCGAAGTATTTTAAAAAATAAATCTTGAATTAAGTACGTATTTATATATTTACTTGGTATATTCCTGTCTTTTATCAGTGGATGAAGTGTATAGATTTATTGATTCTGTGATATATTTCAAAGTGTGACCTATTTTCATCACAGGACATAATGCCTAGATATTTAATATTTAGGTATTCTTAACAACAGCATGATTTTTGGTTTCTGTGCTGAATGAAATTCCATTGTTAGGGTGTTGTTTCATTCGTCTAGTTCATTTTGAAGATCTTTCCTTGTTCCTGCTATCATTTTAAAATCATCATCTGCCCACATTAGATAAATCACTTTCTCTTCATTTGGGTTTCTTCTCAATTATCTGGATACAGTCTAATTGATAAGGGTGAGAGGTCACTGCCCTGCCTGACACCTGATTTGACACTAAACCAGTCATTACTTTCAGCTGGTTTTTTCTTTCAGAATTTAGTATTATGGTACATGTTGAATATTGCTCTCTTGAAGTTTCTCTGGGATCTCATAGTCTTGATCATTCATTGCATGTCATATTTTGTGCTTGGGTACATGATCAAAGGCTTTCTCTAGGTCTAGAAAAACAATACTACCGTATATATTTATCTTCATTCCATTCACAACATTTTTTCAAAAGTAATTTTCACAGTGAAGATCTCAGATATTCCTCTACCAGGTCTAAAACTATTCCATTTCATAAGTTTATTTTTTGTAAATCGTTGTCATCTTATTACCAGTAAAATGATTTATTAGTACTACAATGAGAAACAAAAGATGGTAAGCAATGGTGCTACATCTCGGTGGTGATTCCTGCAGCTGTCAAAGCACATGAAGTGGAGCGATGTAGAGAGAGAACAGCTAACCTGTGGGAAGTTGTTGACTTGTTCCCGGAACATTTTTACCATTGAATTTCCTCTTTGAGTTTAAACCTGTGTAACAGAAGGAATGATGGCATAGCTGCAACATTAAACTCAAGGTAACTTTATAGCATGTGGCAAAGAACATGGGAATAGGGCAACTGAAAGGTTTCTGATTCACTGCCAGTGTTAAGTAACAAAATAAAACTCTATGCTTTTCAGAATATAAAATATACTTTATTACTAGAAATGGTTTTTTCTTCAAAATATTCGTACTTGCATAACAGGTTTGCATCTAATTTTCTGTTCCATCTTGTATGCTGTCAAATACAGTAAGCACCCAGGTCTTTTCAGATAGAAAAGCATCTAGCCTAGGTTACTTTGATAACCTAAGGCTAGGGTTGAATGGTAGAGTGACTAGCCTCTATCCATTCAACCTTCTTATCTATTTGTGGAGCAGTAGCTCAGCAAGAGTATGTGCTGTTTGTGGGCAAATCTTGTATTGATTGGAAAATTGTGGTATTGCAAGCCACTTACAATGTATAGCAATATTGTAATCCTGTTTGGGATTAGCAACCGAAAATATTGCATTATAGACAGTATTAAGGAAGTTTACTTGGATCCCAGGAAACATTTCATGGTCTGTCATAGATTGCAACATGACCCTTATTGTTAAGTTATAAAATGATGCAGCTTCAAGTCGTATTTGTGATTAATGTTCCTGCTTATTTTGTTATTCCCCTTTTTGGGGAAAAGCTCACTTTGATCCAAACAAAAACTATATATGCTATAGCTTTGATATTTTGGAGAATTTGAAATACATTGCAATATTGAACTTTTATTACCATATGTTAATATATTGCAATTTGAAACCTTATTCATGACTAGTAACCCAGCCTACAATGTTATAGCTACTGTCGAGTAGAAGTCTACTACGACACCAATAGTCTTTTGAAGACTATAGGCTGGATATTGTAAGTAATACAACATGATTGCTACGTACTTATGCAAATTGCAACTAAATTGCAATTTAGGACATTTTGAATTCCTATTCATAATTAGGACTTGAGATACTATTTTTATATTATACCCAGTTGAATAAGTTAGATTGTGGTATCTTGTAATTTTCAAACATTGTGATTGATAATCCAAAATACGTACTGAATTTTACCTGATTTTAAGGGAAAGTTCACTTTAATCTCAAAAAACTCCCCAGGTTATATTCTAGGTGAGTGGGAGGATTGGGGACCCATCCACTCGCTCATCTAACAGTGCCGTTTAGTTCTTTGGCAAAATTGCAAAACAAACATCTTGCTTTCCTCTTCATGGCTGTTGTTGAAGCATATTTATTTATTTCTTGATTGTGATGTTGGATGACTTAGGCTTACTTGCTTTCAATCTTGGTTTTTACTTCTAAGATTTCCATGGCATAAATGTGTGTGCATGTGTAAGGTCTATTGCCTCTGTTACCATGGACCCCCATTCTTGCAGTACTCACTGCAGAGATCATATTGTATGCTGTTTTCGTACTGTGTTGTCTTTGTAGTCACCTATCCAATGGAACAAGTATGGGATGAGGCAAAAATCAAGGAGTATCCCATTAGTGTCTTCAGAGCTTTATTACACTGAGCTTCACCCGTGCACTTCAAATAGTTTTACCCATACTTCTCCTGTAGGGATGGTGTTCACCTGTTCTTCCTTCACTCAGTGCAAGAAGGGTTTGAGCGGACCAGGTGGAAATCTGCTTAGACTTGCAGTATCTAGATCTTTGGTTGGAGTGACCACTGTAATCATAACCTTCATCATTCCCCCTGCAACTAAACTACAACATGGAGGTATCCTCTGGAGATGAAGGAGCTGTTAAGGCCGTTGCGGTCTTCCTTGGCCATCCCAATGGACCCCTCCCTGTTTGCCTCCTTTGATAAAAAATTCTATGCCTTCAGTGGTTTCAGTGTGCCAAACTGCCTCAGCAGTTCCCTCTCCTGTTGATACCATGTCCACTGATACCACTGCTACTGTTTCTGTTGTTCTTGCTGGTCTGGTAGCCATAGCTCCTGTCCCTTGAGGGAAGTCTGCATTGACTTTACAACAGCTTGTAGTCTTAAGAGCACCACAATGCTTTGACTTCCTTTTCCTCCAAGTCATCTTCTTCCAAGTCTAAATCATCCTAATTTTGATTAGTGGAAGAGTGGATGGACCGCAGTATTGCAAGAAGGCAAAAATGTTTTCTCCTGGTGCCCATTCATGCTTGTAGGTGATTATGGGTTGCATGTGAATCTGCTCATGGGCTAGCCAGTGACTGATCACCACCGCAAGAGTCTGCTTCTGTTAGTCCCTGGTGCATGACATGAGTTGTTCTGATCACTAGTAGTGCCTTCTAGGTAAAGGAGGACCTGCCTTGACTTCCTATGCTAGTGCTTTCCCAAAGCATGAAGGGAAGTGTCTGCTTTTACCACATGCTGTCAGCTGTTCTAGTTCTTTGCAAGGCTATAATCCTATGCCTGGTACTGGCCCAGATCCATGATGGAGCATGCTCATCTTGGGTCCATGTCAGAGTGTGCTTGGCCTGGGTCTGTGTTGAGCTTGCTTAGCCTGTGTTTCTGTCAGAGCACACATGGCTAGGGTCTTTTTGGAAACTGTTCAACCTAGGCCCATGTTGGAACATGCTCAGACGGGGTCTGTACTGTATATGACTGTGCTTTGGCGAGGGTCAACTCAGGGTCAACTGCTGGGCATTGCTCTTCATAAGACCAGCAGGGTAAGCTCCATCTCACTTTGATCGGGTAAAGGGACCAGCCTGGCTGGTTTTGAGGCTTGAAGCCTCAATGTATTGAAGGTAAGAAAAAAGAAAAAAAGTGTGGAGACCATCAGTGTCTTCAAATCATGACTGTTCACAGCTTGCTCTTGGCAATCTTCATAATCTAAAGAGCATGCGCAGGCATTCGTTCTTGGTAATATTCATAATCTTCAGAGAATGTGCAGGGTTGGAATGCCATGATTTGAGGAGGGAGGGTTCTTATTGATTCGTCCTAGATTCTGCTGTCCTGGGGGACCCTTGCTCATAGAACCTATGCAGGCCAAGTTGGAGAGCCATTGCAAACCCATTAGGAAGAATGACAATGTTGGAAGCAACCAAGATTATTCTTCATAACTCAGCATCATCATGATGGCATCTAGATTTTACCACAGAGGCTTTAGCATTGCTTTAGCTTGGTTCCAGTATACTGGAGGAAGTGAACTCCCTAATCTCTAGATCAAAGAATTTGCTTTCATTTGGCCAAGGTACTATCCCACCTCATATGATATATCATTGGAAATACTACAACCAGACTTGCCACACAGGTGGATGGACACATTGTTCAGCAGACGGGCAAACAAAGTTGGTGGAATGACTATGCAGAAGGTATCTCCATAGTTGGTCATCATGAGTTCATCACAAACATCATCGTGGTTGGACCTGTTGGCTCAGAACAAAGGTAGACTTAGCCTCCTCCTGCTCAGAGGACACAGGGGGAAGTTGTTAGCGTTCGGAAGAAGTTGACCCTCCTAGTCTGCTAACCTGTGGGTTAACCTTGTTTTGAAGAGATATGATGGTGTTCATACTGGTATCCTGCTTTGGAAAGGATTGGTCCTGGATATCTTCTCATTCGTTTCAAAGATCAAGGTTAAGGCAAAGCTGGAGACGGAGACTGCTAATACTTAGGATTCCATTATTCACCATGCAGTTTCTTTCAAAGTTCCTTTGGGATCTACCAAGGGGATTACAGCTAAGCCTTCAGCTTTCTTATTGCTCGAGAAAGGGCCATGAATCTTCTTTGCCCATTTCTTTTTCCTCCCAAGCATCAACCTGGAAGAAAGGCACTGGGGAGAGGGAGAAAAATGCTGAATTGGTAGTCCTCTCCTGCTGCTGCAAGTTTAAGGATTATATTTTCACACTTTTGGGCAATGTGCTAATGGCAGTGGGTAGACCATGGATATTATGTCCTTTGGTATGTTTACTGACCAAAGCCATCCCTTTTTCACAGACTGTTCCCATTTCTCGCTTATTCTACAGGGACCATTCAAATATCTCGTACTTTCTACTGAGGTAAAAACAATAACAGAGATAAATTTACAGAAAGTCTCAGACAACTAGCCTCCAGACTTCTGCAGTCTTTTCTTGGTTGAAATCCAGCTGGGGGCTGAAGACTTATCATCATCTTGCCCTGGAACAAGTTTTCTTTTCAAACTCTGGTTAGGATGGAAACTTTATATTCCATATTGGCTCTATCCAAGTGGGTAAATTCATGTTTATGATACCTATGGCTTCCTGTGCAATTGAACAGATATCTGATTAAGGCACTATGCTTCAGAACATTCATTAGTCCAAAGATGGTCATGAAAGTGTTCACTCTGGTGTCTGCTTGGCCGATATGGTTTTGATCCTTTTGTTATGGTATTCTTAACAGGTAGTTGTTGTATCCTAGTATCCTAGAGGTACAATTACTACAGTCAGGATTGACTTCTTTTATTGTCTGGGGAACTTGAACTATGAGAAGTTGGATCCTCAATCTAAGCAGCAGATGAAGTAAGGGTCTTGCTGTTCAACACAGTAGCAGTGATAGTCCTTCCTGAAGATCGTTGGATCTACTAGTTTAGTGAGGTGCCAACGCAGTTCTTGTTCAAGGTAAGTTTTGTGAGATCGCTCTCTGTTACCCGTTGTTCATAGAAAAGCCTCTTGCTTCATGGATACATCCATTTGCACTTGTTTTTTGGTGTCTGCAGCAGCACTTGTCACGTGCATTCTGCCCCCCAGCCAAGAAGTGAAGGCCATTCTTACATGGTGGCTAGATGACAGGAGCTAATGTGTTTCAGGGTCATGAACTTGAGTGTTTTCTACTTACATATCTTCATTCTTGAAAAGCATGAAGCAATTCTGACTCTACAAGCATATTGGAACCAGTTTGTGGGTTACCTTTGTTGCTTTTAGAGAGTACCTCCCATTGGTCTGGCCCCTCCCCCCACTACCCACCTCACCTACAGCTGGTTATTTACCAAGGTTCCAAGGCTTGACGGCTTTTACCTAAAGTAGCCTAAATGAAAGACTTTAGGCTTGTTTGTATAGGAAAAATGCAAATTATCTTGAATTAATGATGCTTTGGCAAATTTTCTTCGGTTGGAACATTGATGTATTACAAAGAAATTTTAAAGCAATGCAATTTTGCAGTTATATTCGTGTATAGTGACTAAAACACTGCATTATCCACAGTTGTAAGGAAAATTCTGCTTTGATTCTAGAAAGCTTTCCATTCCATTGGGTTAATGGCGTTATGTTGCATTCCATATAGATTGCAACATTGTTCTGTGGCAGCTATTAGTTATTTTCATTTCAAAACACTTAATTATATCCACTTTGAAGACATTATTCTACCCTTATTGCAGTTTTACAATTATATTCACGGATAGTAATACAAAACATTGCACTACATTCAGTTGAGGACAAAAACTATTTTAAATATTTCCAACGAAAAATTGACTAACTCAAAATTTGGTGGCTTGTCAAAATCCGAATTGAATCAGTAATTCAACATTGCGATCAGTTTGCAATGCATTGTTATTTACGATTTGTAGCCAAGACTATATTATATAAACAGGTTGAAAACAAAAAACCACTTTCAGTATTTTGTAAATTTTGAAATAATTGCAATAATCTTGTTTTACAATTTATCGCCATTTTGTAGTTGTAATCTTGATAATCATGAGAAAACATTTAACTTTACCCAATTTTAAGATTTAATATATATATATATATATATATATATATATATATATATATATATATATATATATATATATATATATATATATAACAGTTCTGGTGTATTGGTTTGCAATTTTTTTTCTTTGTACTGGAATGCCGAGTTCATATCCAACATCCGTATCGTCAGTTTGAAGATAAAATCAATTTTTAAAAACAAGTAATATTCAGCATTCATATCATAACCAAAAAGGACCCGTTGTACTTACTCTGCCAAAACACGTCCAAATGTCTAAGAAATTGGAATGAATGTCAGTTACGCGTTCTGATACTAGATTACCTATGGGTCCCAGTGCCTGGCTTTATGCTTAAAATCGCATATTCCGATAGTAGATTACCAGTCCAAA
Source organism: Macrobrachium nipponense (assembly GCF_015104395.2). Classification (NCBI taxonomy): domain Eukaryota; kingdom Metazoa; phylum Arthropoda; class Malacostraca; order Decapoda; family Palaemonidae; genus Macrobrachium; species Macrobrachium nipponense. The sequence continues at coordinate 28,242,590 of NC_061109.1, read as the reverse complement.
ACAAATGTAGTATGCCGGGTTTGAGAACAAATTTTCAGATAAAAAGTCCCCGGTTGATAGACAGACCTTAATTTTTTATCATAAGGTGAGGAAAATACGATATATTGCAAAAAAGTTTTTTTTATTCAGTTTAAAGATGGGTATTTATAACGATTTTGCATATTTACAAATAAAAACTTCCCAATGGGATAGCCTTGGTCAAACTGCAAAAATTGCATTGAGCGAAGTTTTATTGCTATTTGCACATTTTAGAGTATTGCACTTTAGATTTAAGATTCCGGGCTAGTAACCCTCCCAAAGAAACCTTTGACCATATTTTAAGCCAAAAGGTTATCGAAAGTTTTATTTATGCCCTTGCCATTTTGATAGTAGTGACGATTGATTGCCTTTTTGTTCTCGCTAAGAAAGACTACACTACTGTGCTCCTATTTCTCATTCAAGTGGGCATGCATTGCAACTTTTGTTCTATAATACCCACAATGAAATCCAAATTGGAGGACCATCTCAAAATATCCCATTCTGCCTGTTTTGGGCCAAAAAATTTATGCCATTCCTATTCTGGTTCAATTCGTAATGATTGGCTTTTTCCTACTGCAAAAAAACTTGCAGTGTATTGCGACTTTGCATTTCATTCCGAAATAGCAAAGGAAAATAAACAAGAAAAAAGATAAAGCACCAAAAACTCAGTACTTAGACAATATGAAGGATTCTTGTTTCCATTAATGGCGTGCATTATATAAGATTCTTTAAAGAGCTAGCATATTAATTTGTATACACGTTTCGGGTTAGGTAAGAAAAATGAATAGAGAAAATCTTTATTAAAAGTCAATAGTTATTACTTCTCAGGTACTTTTCACCATGGCTTCATTTCAGTTTCCAGTATACCCAGTGTCTTGTAAATCTCATTGTCCACATTACAGTAGCTAGTCTTGAAAGAAATAAAAGTGTAAAATTCATTCTTTGTTATACACTGCTACATACTCGTATAAACTTCTTGGTCAGTTGTGGTAAAATATGTAAAATTGCTTGGGAATATTGACATTTGTTTATGCCTTAATTTAGTCCTTGATGAATAAAATTTGATGGTAGTTTGTGTTACCTCTTACTCCGTACTTGATTGCTTACAAGAAAATGTATCTCGTGCTACCTATTAAAGGCTGATATGGTTTATAAAGACGCTCTTATCATCACCGAAGTGATTTTAATGGCCAAGGTTCAAATTTTTCACGCTACTTTTGTCAGAAGCTCTTTCTGATGTGCTGATAGCAGTATTAAGATGTTCGTATTTTGGCAACAGCCTCAGTTTGTGTTTCGTTTCACTTTATGATTTTTCCCTGCGGGACCATCCATCCTCTGCGCTTTTCTATCACGGTACTGTCATTGTGAGCAACTGAGCCTTTCAAATTAATATGGACTAATTAAGGTAAAAGTCCTCAAGGCAGTTAGAGAGGTTTTAGAAAATGCCATACACTTGTGAAGTATTTTATGGATTGGATTGTAATTATTTTTACTTGCTCTTCATGAATTAGTACTAGTCTTATATGTTTTCTCTACAGCTCACCTTTTCTTCTTTTATATAGGTAGATAATCTGTGGATGCTTGCTGGTCTGGTCAGTGTATTTAAAATAAATGGGTACACATATAAATAATAATAATTATATTTTAGAGTAAAATCCATCATAATGATTACAGTTAATTTCTTCACAGTATGAAAATTGCAAGAGGAAATTCAAAAAACTGTTTTTAGTCACAGTAACTAATTAGTAAATTAATGTTGTTACTCTTTTGTTTTCAATACATATTAAAACCTGAATTTGTTGTATTTTGGCAAGTCTCCCCGGGTCCTATAAGTCAAAGCGACTTTCGTTAAAACTAATTTATTTTTCGCTATTCTTTTGCCAGCGTAGGGCAACAAAAACCAGGGATAATATTTTCACCCATTGTCCCGGGGTAGTCATCGAGATTGGGCCTTCTCGTTTGCTTGTTTGTATGGTGTTTTAAGGTTGCATGGAACCAGTTGTTATTCAGCAACAGGACCAACGGCTTTACGTGACTTCCGAACCCCGTCGAGAGTGAACTTCTCTCACCAGAAATACACATCTCTGACCCCTCAATGGAATGCCCGAGAATCGAACTGGGCCTTCTCGTACCTTGCAAATTGAAATATACTAAATTTCTTTGATTTCATACAATGACTGTACTCCCTTTGATTGCAAACAAATTTAGTGTTCCAAATTCGGCATTTCGTAGTACCGCGAGCATGCATTTTGTCTCAATGGCAGTCTTGCGTGAAATGTACTCGGTACCTTGCATAATGTTGCCTACAGAGTATATTTCTTACTAATTAGAGTAAATATTCTGTATTGCAGCATAATTTTCTTGTTCCTAAACTGTAAATATTGGCTTTATATGGTTTTCTAATGAGTAACACTTTTGGGTAACACTTTTGTATAATTATAGTATATTTTACTTAATCATGTAGCAGCTAAGACCTCTAGAGTGTGTAATGGTTGCCAAATGTCCTTGTGTCACAAGTGAGTACACTATTTGTACAATACTTTGAGGTATGCAATAACATAGACCAAGAAAAATTGCATACGTATGCTTAAAGAAATTGAGATGAAATGAAACTAAATGGGTAGGAAAGCAGTGGGACGAGTTAATATTTCTCGGACACAAGTAAGAAATAATGGTTTGTAGAGGCCAGACATGGATGAGAGACCAATGAAACTTGAAAGAAGCGACAAAAATAAATAAAGTTAACTTATTCTTATTTGGTAAAATACATAAAGTACTTTCCAGAAAGTTTTAATGTGCAAATTTGCAGATTATATGAAAATTTAAACTTAAAATTATTCCTGAAAAATTGTTAGTGCAGCATCTTATGAGAATAGTTTAAAGACTCAACATTTTTAGCAAATATGAAGTGTACTTAACATAATTCATTTAGTTAGTGATGTATGCACCTAAAAAATTTGAATATTAATGATAATCTTAAGCCATTAGCAGTTTGATAAATATTTCACCCACGGAGTTTGCGAAGGTTATATACATTTTAAAAGGCATTGTTTAACAGTGAGTTGCACAAACGAGCCAAATTTTTGAAGAATCAGATGAAAGGAAAGTGTGGAGCTTTTGGAGCAAACAACATCAGAAGGTTCTTGATTCAGGATTCATAACTCGAGTACTGGGTTATTGGTAAGACTCAAAATCAGCTAACGTTACACCCCATGTGTGCGTGCTGGTGTACCTCTTAACTATGTATACTAGTACATATAATTTCTCTTATCTGTCCGTATATAGTTTTCTCATTGGTTTCATTTGTATACTTAGCGTATTTTCTTTGATTTTTGTCAACTCAAATGTAATATTTTGTAGATGTTTGCAGGCTTATCTCCTTTATAAAATGCAGTACAGTAGCTTGGTAGTCCTCGATTTGGCTTTCGAAAATTACTCTATTTGCAGAATTAACTTTCATTAGAATTGAGATGCACCTTTTCACCTTCTGAAGGTAAGTTAGTATTGATGAGGCCTTTGTTTTAGAAATATGTTATATTTCTCTGACATAATACAAATTCATGCTGTAGTAATGCAGACTGTTTTTGCTGCAATGCTATGAAAGTATGTAAAAAGAAGCAGTATTAAGTTAAGCCAAAATTGAAAATTATTTTGGATTTAATGATGAATAACAATGGTCAATATTTAACTGGTTTCTTAATTTATTGGCATGAAAAAGCACACACTTTGATACAAGATCAAAATATTGATGGGATTCAGTGAATCCAGTCCATCCTGCAGCTACCAAGGTCCAAATCTTTTCATAATCTTATACAACAATGGACCTTAATAGCAAGGAAGAAATGTTAAATACCTAGTACTTTTTTCAATACAGAGAACGTCACCTGAAAATCTTTTTTTTTATATAATTTGAAGGCAAAGACCGTAAACAGAGACTGAACAGCCATATTTTAATCTAGCAAAACAAATGATTGTGATAAGAATGACGATGTCAAAGCCAACGAGGTTTTCCATCGGAAATCTGTCGAAATGTCTTTTTTTTCGTTCATCTCTTTATTTTTTTTTTTTCATTCGGTCGCCTTTGGGTGTTGACTGAAGTGACCAGATTTGAAAGCGAATTGAAAACCTCTAAGGCTTGAAGTCGCATACCTCATCACCTATAGATGCAGGTCTGCTCTCCCATCTCACAGGGTTAGTGGAACGTTGACTAAAGTCAAGAGCCAAGTTCAATGGGTCTAAAACTTCTTGTGGCTCCTCGTACGACAGTGACTATTAAATTGATTGACTTTTATGTTTTGCGGTGAAAAGGATTGTAGCTGAAGCTTTGAAAAACACCATGAAAAGTGACTGAATAAATTTCAGTGAGTTAACTGCAGGGAAATACTGCTAAGAGGAACCATCATTGTTTGGACATGTTGAACATGGCTTTGGCCTAAACTCTCAAACACTTCTTGAGGACAGTAAAGAACTTGAGCGGTCTAGATCTGTAAGCTGATTAGTTATTACAATGTGAAGGAAGGACTGTGATTGGTTGCTTGTCTTTCACTACCACTCAAGTGCTGTTTCAGAGCTCAGGCCCAAATCGCTCCGTGGAAGCTTTGGATAGAAGGCACGGGTAATGGCTGAATATGGGATGTGCTTAAGTTATATCCACAGTATATTTCTCCTCTAAAGTTCAGTTTATTTTTCAAGTGGCAAATCCTGGCACGTGTAATTATAATTTACTTTTTACTTTGGATTTGAACTGAGCAATAATATTTAAGTTTAATGATTTTGCTTGTTATACAAGCAGTATCCCCTCCCTGATGATTTTAGTTTTTGAATTATTTGATGATAAATGCTCTGGTCATATGTAATAAATGATACAAGCACATATTAAAGCTAACCAAAAATAGAAACCTCAGAGCCTGAATATGCCACTGACGCCTTTTCTTTATCAAGCATAAAGGTCAGGATTATAGGAAACGCTTTCTTAATGACTGGTAATTTTCTGTGAATTGGAAAATTGGAAATATCTGCCTTAACAAAGTGCTGCCAGAAGCAAACCACCATACTGACCTAAATGCTTAAGTGGATACAAATCAAGAGATTATTGAAGCACAATGGTCCAGTAATGTGCCCCAAAAAACCAAGTAAACAGAAGAAAAATATACTTTAAATTATACATTCATACATACATACATATATAGTATATATATATATATATATATATATATATATATATCTATATATAATATTAAATATTATTATAAGATAATAATAATTCAGTATGTTTACTGAAGCCAATTTGCTCTAATGAAGATTTTATGACATACATGATCTTCTGAAGTCTGATTATAATGAGATTTGAAGACACCATTCCAGATTTGCTATTTGTACAAAAATCTAAATCACCAAACATAGAATATCTGCTAAACAGAAAAACCTTTTAACAATAACAGGTGAGGTTCTCTAGAATAATAACACAGACATGCAATGGTTGGTTCACAATGACTTGGGAGGAAAAGGCAGGATTCCGCGGAGGCCTGGAAATCGTTGCTGGCCTCCAGTTGCTTCCTCCCTTTCCCTTTGACAACCCTTACGACTCGGAAACCCATTGACGTCTCTGATTGAAGCGGATATTGTTCTGAAGTTCAGCAGGAGACAACGTAAACCCCTTTCACCAGTTTTTGGATGGGATGAGTTTACCATTGACTATTTTTTTCTAACTGCAGTATGTGAAACTCCAACCATTCTCTCTTCCTCTCTCACTTTCTCTCTGAGTCTAACATGGTGGGTTCTCATTGTCTTTTCCTGAGCCTCGGGTACTTTAAGGATAAGGAGGGATTAATATGGAAAGGGAGAGCCTAATCAATAATACCTGGAATAATTAGGTGGACTAGTATTCTCATAATTACAGCTCATCTGCCTTCATTTTGATTTGGAATGGATGACGATGATGAATTGTTGTTACATTATTTAACCAACAACTTTTATTTGTATTATATACAATAACAGGCAGTCATTATAAAGTTAAATAGAGAAAGTCTCAATAATTTGAAACCCTATACCACTACTAATAATTCTGAAAAGAATGGAAAGAGTTGGCAATGTCATTGGTAGCTGCAGTTTGCTAACAATATTTTCTTTCCTTGAGTGGACAAAGAAAACAACTGTTTGAAGCAAAGTAACATAGATACAATATAATAAAGAGGGAGAAAGAGGGAGCCAGTAAGATAACTTGGGAGTACATGGCACCTTATTATGTAAAGAGACAATGAAGAGAAAAGACTTAAGAGAAGAATTACTGCTGCATTTCGAGATGGAATTGCTATTATAAAAGATTAAATTCTGAAGAAAATTTACATTGACAGTTTAAACAGAGTAAACGAATCCTTGTAAAAATATGTTCTCATTTAATCCTTGTAACAACCAATTCCATCATCACATATCAGGACATAGTATCCAAAAACTGGCTTGATGTATTATGATGCAACAGAAGAATCTACCAACAAGATTTGAGATCTGATCAGTTATTTTGACCTCGCATTCGCATAAGAAGGAAGTTTGATGAAGCTGATTCTTGATATTCAAAACTGATATCATATTTCAAAGGTCAAAATGGCTGATCACATCACAGTGGACTATCCCAGTCTTGGATCAACTACATTGTCTCTCTATATTAAGCAGAGTCGTAAATAGCTGAAGAGGTTACAGCATTTTGAGGAACTACGGCCGTTCTGAAATGTTTAATGGTCATTTATTCCAATATCTTTTGTAATCTAGCAAGCAAATAATGCTCTAGAGGTTTTCCTAGATAAAGTATGAAGCATATGGTTGGGATGCCCGCCCCCTCTTAATGGTTCCTATATCCTAGTCCACAAGAAGAAGAAGAGAGTTGCTTAGGAAACTTGAGACTGCATTCGGACACCTTGGGACGGGCAGCCCACTCAAAGTTCTGCCGGGTGGGACCTTCTCCTAGTCAGCCCCTCACGAGCAACGCAAGGAGGAGGTCACACTTACAAAACCTGATGGGTTAAGAGTTGTTCAAAGTTCTCATGCAGCAACAAGAGAAAATAATTATCTAAGATTCTCAAACCGTCAACAATAAACAGGCTTAATGTAAAACAAACAATCAGTCAATTATGTACAGAATATATACAGGCTTTTAGAAAGAAACATATAAAAACATGATAGCATTTCTTCATTTATAGTGAAGCAATGCACTTTTATCAGATCTTGGAGAGGCGAACGGTCACAAATTTCTTCGTTCTATGAAATTATCATAATGCTGATCAATTTAGGTAATTACTCACTTTGTATTCTATCTCTCTAAACTAGACTCATTACTCATAGGCGTGTAGACCATCACCTACGTACTAGTTGGGGGAGACATTTTTGCCATACATTCTGACTGGCCTAAGTCCTTACCGTCCTTCTCCAATGTGTTCATTATCAGTCTTGATCTGCCTTCTTTTATCAATTTTTGGGCTTTAAAGTTCCTTTAATCAGTATCCACATTACTACAATTTCTTTTTGGCTGAAGCTGAGTGGAGGAGGATTAGAGAATCTTTCTATAATAAAGATTATACTTTCTCTTTTCAACTATGCATTTACTTTTACCCATGTATTTTCTTTCACCTGCACACTAGTTATGAGCTCGGCAAATAAAGATTACTATTATTAGTTTCTACTGTCTTACGTGTACAATACAGGGGGAGGTAGTCAGTTATAATTTTAAAAAATGATCTACAATGGATAATCAATTTTATTACCTTCTTGCCCAATTGAAGTTTCACTCACTTTCAACAGCAAGTACACAACACCTCAAGGAACCCGATTTCTCTGGTTACTAACCCGGTTTAAGAAAAAAAAATCCTTCATGACACTCCTTTTTTACCAGTTATAATTTTAGTCAAATTTGATATGACTGCCTGACCTGGTCTAACAGACTACATGGGTAACCTAGACTGTATTTTTCCTCACTATGGTAACTGCAAGTGATCTATTATAACATTTTTTTTTGCATTTAATCTATGTTGTAACTTCCTCTTCCTTGACTGCAATGGAATTCTAGCACCGGATACAGTCATCCACATATTTACTTACACCTTTATTATATACATTGTAGATGTCTGACTAAATGTGATGACTCAAAAAAATAAAGCAGTACAATTAAGAACATAAACTGGACACTGAAAGATGACACAAACTTCATAATGTAAGAAGTGAGAGTGACCCACACAAAGGACAAGGCTTCCTCTTTTGAATGAACGATATGTTTAGAGACAATCCAACATCATCACTTAGGAAATATTTGGGCATAAACGATGCAAAGGCAAGGGGTGAAGGTTGTGATATGAACACAAAACGTGTCTTTATTTCTTTTACTCCTCGGTAGCTGATACCTCCTGAAATGTCTATGCAGGGTGAGTGAATGGGCAGTTAACAATGTGTACTTCCGAATCTCTCTCTCTCTCTCGCTCTCTCTCTTATTCTCTTTTGAACTCTCTCTCTTCCACTCTCACTCTCTGGCAATCTCAGACAAGCAGTTTTGATTCACATTTATTTCTATTTTCTATTTAATCGGATCACTTTCTTCTTAGTACTATTGATGTTACTTTATCATGTAAATTATGATTACCATCATCATCCTTATTAGTATACTGTACTCTCCTCAGAATTATATCTGCAGCTTCAAATACGTAGTTTCAATGACTCGTGTCGAGGTCCGTTCCAGTGACATCCTTCGTATGCCATCCACGCTCTCAATGTGCAACTGACTGCACAGAGGATGGACATGATTAGCTTTGCAAATGTAAGAACACCATAAGATTCTGTTCTTTTGCTTAGGAAGGATCATTATTTCTAATTTGCTATGTTAGGCCTATTGAAGCAAGAACAGTACCAAACCTTTTCTTACAGGTTTTCGTGAGCTATTACTAGTCTACCCAATATTTTTTTTTTGTCATTTGCAGATGCAGAAGAGTTCAAAATCTTTCTTACATTCATTATATGTATAAATATTATGTAAATTACATATATATATATATATATATATATATATATATATATATATATATATATATATATATATATATATATATATATATATATATATTGTCATGTCTAAGACATCTAAAAAAAACTGCGGCCATGCTTTTTTTCTTTAACTGAACTGTAACTATGAAAGCAAAATCATCTTAAGGAGTTCTTACATCACAAATCGGGCCTTATGGTAATTCACCAATTTCATTGATTTCAAGTAGTCTCCTTTCCAGGGACTGGATGACCAAGACTAATTGAAATTCCAGATAGTTATGCTTTTACAGTAATTAGGACCATCCTTCCTGAGTGATAGGGCGGGGCGGCACCTCCTTCAGCGGAGAGGGGATGAGGCTCTCATGGAGAGGATAATGTGCCAGTGACGGAAACTTCTTCACACCTGATCCTGCTTAGGTCTGCTGCTGCTCCTTGTGGACAATATCTATTTTATTTTCTGTTTGTTACTCCACTCCTGTTTTGTTGCCCACTTTTCTTTCATTTCTGTCCCCTCTGTTTATTGCTCAACAGGTTTCATTTATTTTATTCTTGTTTTAGAAACCTCACTCTTCATGTACGTTTCAAATTTGACTGGTATTAAACATTGATAGTAAACGAATTTATTTTTAATTTGATGAATAATGTTAAGAATATTTCAAATTCACCTTGTTCTGTTTTCCAGCCTGACCATCTCACATACTTTCTTCTAGGTAATTATACGCCATGCATCATGAATCAGACATCTTCAAGTTGAGCTTAAGAAAGCACCACCTTGTGGCACTTTGTGGAATTCTGCTTCCTGAAGATGCTAGAGGATTGTGACGTCTGAGAACCTTTGTTTTACTCTGCGCCATTTTCACGCACAGGGGTACCAACCTCACCGAATTGTTATCTTAAACCATCCAATAAACATGGCAAAAAGAAACAACCCGAAGATTATCCAACACTTAGAACAGTGCTGGTGTATATCTTATATTGTAGTTATGAAGTTCAGGTTTGAATAAGACGGTTTGAAAAAAATTCCTCTTCAACATATTGAGGAACATATGGTCAACCTAGCACACACTTTATCTCACAGTTAAGGTTTACGAGCACACACTCACGACTGCCACCACTTTCACTTAAACTTCCAAAGTATTTAACACATCAGCTGCTTATTTTTCTATAGCGTCTTTCCTCCCTCCTTCATTCAGGCCATTGTTCTTAGTATTAACTAATGAATCACTAGAATAACGAATATGTACATTCTTGGTAAAGCTTCAGCAGAATTTGCTTCAGGCACAAACATCACCACTTGCTTGTCGTAACGAAACAGTCTGATCACGGCAGCTGCGTCATTCGTTGCTCATTTTGCTTTTGAAAATTTATTTCCTCCCTGTCTTTTAGTGCGCACACACACTCGTTTATAACATGTTTCTTGCTTTCCTTCTCTTCTCTCTTCCCAGTTTCTATTACCTTTGCTATGTGATTGCGCATTGGGGCTTGGATTTGCTGGTGGTGGGTTGTGGAAGCAGGTGGTAGTGGTGGTTATGAGAGGGGGCCAAGCCCCTGGGGAACCCCTTGGCCTTAATATCACTCGCTGTCAGCACTGTGACTTTGCACATCATATCTCCACAGTAACGGTCTTCTTAACATCATACCCACACTCAACTTTGTAACATAGGAGAATGTAATGTTGGGGAACAGTTGAACAACAATATATTATGAAATGCGTTATAGAGATAATATTTGAAACATTATTATGCAAAGTGAACAAAAAACAAACCCTAGGAATGGTTGTAATAAACTGTTATGCTTTATTGCTGTTCAACCTGGGAAAGTTTTAATTTATGTAGGAGATGGAATGACATTAGGAAGGGTCATTAAGAAGAAAAAGTTTACCAAAAGGTTTTCAGTCCTACCACCCATAACTACCCCCATCTGCCCATAAAAATACTGCAACCATAAACGTCCCTGTGACATTTTGGCATCCGACAAAAGTAAGGCGGGGAAGAGCAGTTCCAGAGAGTTGGTTATAATACTTCGAAGGGCATAGAACTACTGCAGCAGAGAAGAGCGTAGAATTTGTAGAAGGCGCAAAAAGGCATAAAAACAGGATTCAAAAGGCCTTGGAAAAATTTTTAATGATGCCTCTGGGCAGCTGGGGGGAGTAAGATATGGGATCCACTACCTTGTAATGCTCCTAAAATAGTATCTGAACTTTGGGTAATGTATCAGTTTCAGGGCACTCCAGTAAAGCACATATTCCTGAGTATGAACAGAGAATTTTCTAGCTTTTGTGATATCCCGTGAAACTGGGAGATTACCCAAGAACCAGAGCTATGAAGAAGATATGGATTCTTTCTTTGAATGAAATAATAAAGAACTGCTTTCAGATACTCCTTTTCGTAGAAAGCATAGGGATAAAAGTTTTAGATGGAAGGAAACCATGCCAGGGAGTATTATATACCTTAGATTCTCTCTGACGGCAGGGAAAATGGTAAGAAGGTTGCCTAGGTGGGAGGGGAAGGGAAAACTAGGCGTTTTAGATAGGAAAGGAGAAAGGAGGACTAAAACAGAATGTAACAAGGTTTCTCTGGCACGATGGGGGATCATAGGATGATGATCAAACATTTGCAAACCCTTCATGAGAACGTGTTTACGTAGCTAATTAAACTTTAATCACTTCTTGGAAACTATGTGAAGTGATAAACCATTTTGAGCTCTCAAGTTTTTCCTTAGTGGAGTTCTTTTCGTAGAAAATACAACACCAAAACCAAAAACTCAAGGCTTAAAATGGTCTATCGTATCTCATACACACTTCTCAGCAACATTCACTATTACCACACAAATTTGAAAGCCAATCAATTGTATTACAGCATATAAAAACAACTCTGGTTATATTTGAAATATTTTCTAGAAATACTCATTCTTCCACTATTTAGGTTAAGGATATCACATGTACAATATATTGAACATTTCTAAGTCCATCTTGCAGCCTTTCTCTCTTACGCTGTTTTGATTTCTCGTTTTGCACTATTGACGAGGTCTTGCTAAGTCAGGAGCATAGGCCTTGTTATACTGAGTTTCCACTGGGATCACAGTTGCATTGAATCATTTTCTTTACATTGTGAAATAAACTAAGATTAACAGGAAAATTATACATTTGGACTTCATAAACATTTTCAAAGCATTTGTAAAAAGTTGAAATGAATAAAATGAATGTTTGAGGTTCTAATTTGACCTGAACATTGTCTTAAAGTTCTTGATTGTCGTTCTGAACTCAGTCTCACTGGCATATTTGATCTAGAGTAAATTATAAGGCAATTTTCTTGAACTAATATAAGAGATAACAGATAACAACAGCTTCTCTCAAAGTTGTACAAAGGCGATCTGACAAGCTTCTTTAACTTCACGAATGTGTGTGCGTCTCTTCCCGCCATTTTATAATACTCTCTTGCTGGCCTTTTTTTTAGTATTTTTATTTTTATTTTACCTCCTGACCCACTCTGACCCCTAGTGCTTCTCAAAGCTGCATTTCTTCGTTACGAGGCTCCCCGTACGATGAGGATGGCACAGCAGCTTGGCCGATTGTATGGTTGCTGGGTGCTTTTTTAAGTGTTGGCACTACTCAACTCCTTCCTGCCACCTGCAAAACGGAAAAAGCCTTGTAAAAGGAGCATCCATAAGAAAAACAGATCATATTAAAGAATCATAAAAAGATAATGTCAGAATAAATTTTTTTTCCTATTATATGAATCAAAAGATATTGGAACGATTGCTGAATGGTATCCATTTTCAATATTTTTTTAATACACACCGTTTCATCAGCAGGAATACATCACATCAAAACAAATGTCATTCTAAAAGTTTAGGAGCAGACTGCGTGATATTGCAGAAGATGGAGTCTACACAGAATAATTTGCTGTTTTACATAAATACAAAAGCATCTTGAATATTTAAAGTTGTAGAGCTGGAACATTATACTACAGTATTCTATGCTTTACTGTAGTTTTCTAGAAACTACCATGAAGTTCTAAAATTAAATAAGTCTTGTTTGATCCCAACGATCCTCTAAAGACCACAGTGCAATCGAAAAAAAAAACTCGATCATTCTAGTGGATTTCAACCTGTAATTTTTCCCACTTGAATCCAATCCTAGTACCCACAGACTAGTATAATCTTTCGCTACCTCACATATCTTCTGGAGAAATGCTAGCAATCCTCTTCCTTACCCAACATCTTGTCCTATTACACAATAGTTTGTTGCTCTTGGCAGTGGTCCTCAAAACGTCGATTTTTCATTGCTAAAAAAAACACCCGGTTTAATTTTTTAAAAAATATATCTGCCACTGGTCCCCAGCATAACAACAGAGAACATTTGAAAGCTCAAAGACATTTTATTCCTTTAGTGACTGGCACGGCTCGATAAACAAACCGACAGTCAAAAGTAAAGCACCGCTGTGGAAACATTCAATTTTAAACCTATATAAAATTGGTCTATACGTATGTGACTAAATATTTATACAAACTGTTATGTTTTTTATATTTAAATATCATTAATAAAAACAATTATCAGAAAGAAAAATCTCAGCACTATCAACAGCATAAACTCATGAACCAATTCACATTTACCAAAGAAAACAGTCTATAAGTATGGGGTTCTGAACAATCTACTATTATTTCAACTTCTTCCTTTATCATCCATCTCCAAGACACTGCCAGAAAAACTGCTCTAAAATGTTCCCAGCAATGGAATCAAAGTAACCTGGTATGTTACAGGACTACTACACGGCACATCACCAAAGCCAGTATGCTGACTCTCTGAAAAACAGATAAGTGGATTGTCCAATAGGGAGGAAACACCTTGGACTGGTGGCGGGAAGTGTAGAAAATGGAAAATCTTCAATAATGGCTTTTGTTACATGATTAAAATTTAGACAAAGTATACATCCCCTAACTCCTTAGTTATAACTCTTGAAAACTTTCTGTTTCAAGGTAATCAGGCAGGTGAATAGAAACTTGTTGTAAACATTAGAAAATGCAGAATGTTAAGATTTCCCAGCACACAATGGGAGAGAGAACAGTATGTATTTTTCATGTAGAGAATAATGACAGAATAGTCAAAATACTGAGAGGAATGAAAAAGATAAAACTAGGAAATCTGTGATAGTAGATGGCGTAGTTAATCTAAGGAGATGTGACTATTTATGAAGATTACCCTTTCAAAGTGAGAGGAGGTATGTGTTGGCTAGTCTCGATCTTCATAACAGGGGCAGCTGGCAGATTTTCAAAATTATTCACTTTATTATTGTTCGCGAAATAATTATTAGCATAGTTGGTATTTATTTTAGCTTAATGACGCGTTTTTAACGTGGATTGATTGCAACGGAATTCCGCTAGTTTAGAATGATCGACAAATAATGCTGTGTTCTAAATTTTCCTCAGATGAGGTGACTAGCGGTAAACAGAAGAAAAACAGTCAGTAATACATTAACAACGTTATTTCAGTACTGTGGTTATCTTCCTATCTCCAAGCACTGGCTTTTGATAAAAATGAAACTACACGAAATAGAAATATATAAATTATCAAGAAATTTTCTGGACAACTCTGGTGCCGTTAGAATGTAATGAAACCACGTTCACATAAATTATTCCCATTTGATTGAATACATGCGTGCATGTAAGGAAAAATTTCTTATTATAATTATTAGTTCAAAGAAAGCCAATATCATTCACACTACACTGTAACTTGAACAAATTTACACCAGCGAAATACCTTTGTGAGCCCTGACAAAGTAACCACAACCTTTGATGAAAAGAATGCTGATAAACGATACAAGACCAACTTAGAAGCGATAAATGCACTAACAAGGTCAGCAGATATCGTAAGGAGTAGAAATTTGGAGCGCAAATTAGGTGACAAAGAAATCGACGTATCAAAGACAAAATTGATTAATACTCTATTCAATTCGCTTGTTTTTCAGATTCTCGTCAATAGCAGTAACTCTGAAAAAATGGAAAAAGATAACAACACAATGCCTCGTAGATCCTTCAAGCTTTCAAAGCAATGAAATTTTCAGCTGACTAGTTCGCTATAGCACTCTAATTGCAAGACCGTTATTCAACAGCCAGACCTCACCCCAACTCGTGGATCCTCAATTGACTAGTTAGCTTCTTTTTGCACAAAATGATCTTAATACTTACCTATTTCCCGTATAACCCGTCTTTATAGTTGGCATCAATTGTCCGGACTTTCGCCGTCAATATTCATTACTACAGTAAATTCGGCCATCGACAGTTAAGAGAAAAATCCAAAGATCTGTTCGTGTTCATTTTGCCGAGGTATCGAAACCCACGTAACTTTCTCCAACCCTAAGGGAATAAAAAGTAATGTTTTGGATGACTTCAGCAGAAGCTTGTGGTGCCGGTCACTCTTCCCTTATTCAATACTTGAATTCCGCTAAATGCATCTGCAAAGCACTGCTACGATCCCGCTTTGTTTGCATGGAAGTGGAGCATGAAACTTCCAGTAACTGGAAACATGGCGCACGCCAACCTTTACACCGTGAAACTTTTAATTTGAAATCCAGCCACTTTATGGTTACAATGACTTATTACGACGCATTTTGTTATGGAGCGAACAAGGGTCTATTCTCTTTAAAACGTGATCAGTTATGCTGATGACAATCTCAGATAAAACTATTCAGTGCTTTGTTGCCTTGACGGAGACAGTCTGTTGGAGAACCTAGACTTGACCACATATGATATTTCCAATTGTGTCCATGTTCAGCACTCACTTTGATTAAAAGGGGGAGGCATATCAATATATTATAGTATATATATTAATATATATATATATATATATATATATTAGACATATATTTTAGATATATATATAATATATATATATTATAAACAATATATTTAGATCTATCATTAATATATATATAGTTTAATACATACATATATATATATCTATATATATATATTAGATAATACTATATATATAATATATAGATATATATAGATAGATACATACATACAAATACATACCATTCATATTATTTATATTATAATGTTATATATATAATATATATATTATATATATCATAGATAACAATTATACTATAATATAATATCAGATTAATTATATATAGTATATAATAAAAGGACCCTATAAAAAGGAGCCCAAAAAACCAACCAAAAGAGAAGAAAAAGTACTATAAATTTCAGAGACTGCTGTCTCCCTCTTAGGTAAGATGAATTGAGAAAAAGTTTCACAGAAAAAGGTGGTATTTATACCAAGAGGTCCATCCACAAACAAGCCATTTTAAGTCACCCCCGCTGATAATCTTCCTCTAATCTTCTTAAGGGTGGTTGAATGAAGACGTTGTCGATCGTGTCCGAAATCCATCCTCCTTTTGAGATGTTCATTACCTGCCTCTCTTTTATTAAGGCCGATTCCATCATTTGACTCTTGTACCGGCGTTGCTGCTATAAATTACACGTGACAAATTCCAGTTTATTCTATGGTTATGTTCATTTATATGGTTGAAAATAGCCGAGTTCTGTTGTCCATACCTAACTGACCGTTTGTGTTGTATTAATCTCTGGGGAAGGGATTTACCTGTAAATCCGATGTAAGATTGGTCACAGTCTGATTTCGGACACGATCGACAACGTCTTCATTCAACCAACCCTTAAGAAGATTAGAGGAAGATTATCAGCGGGGGTGACTTAAAATGGCTTGTTTGTGGATGGACCTCTTGGTATAAATACCACCTTTTCTGTGAACTTTTCTCATTCATCTACCTGAAGAGGGAGACAGACAGTCTCTGAAAATATTACTTTTTCTCTATATTTTGGTGTTTTTATGGGCTCCTTTTATTAGATGGAACTCTGTTGTACAACTCGTTGTTACAGACATACCATCATATATATATATATATTATCCTCAAATAACAGTAATTTTGGTGGCAAACGCCAGTTTTCGAAGTAAGAGTTCTCAGCCCCAATTCGAACTCATCCGATTTTGTAGCGCTCGAAAGAGGGTTTAATTTTCTGCATAGTGTGTACTGCACTTTATATTTTCCAAAGCAAATTAATGAAATTTTGGACATAAAACACTGGGGGAGAACCGGGGTGCAAAAGCAGACTACAAAATAAAGAAAGGAGAGAGCACAATTACGTCTTGAAGGCCAACAAAATGTCGATTATGATTAAGATATTTTCATAGTATAAATTTAGTAACTCATAATTTAGGCTAGAATATTTTGCAAGTCACTTAATGTAAGGACAACTGCGAGGATGCTTCCGGGAAACTGAAAGTGTTTTGGCAAATGCTTGTTTAAGAATGCCGCGGACTGAACTAAATATTTACATGATTTAACACCTTACTCTTACTCTAGTGAATGGTAAGCACATCTTTAATCTCTAAGGAACAAATAATAATATGGACAGTGGTCGATAATAATTATTTCTAATAATATATGATAAAATGAGACATGAGTGAAAGAAAATATGCTGACT